>NC_070591.1:1239885-1375934 GCF_027409825.1 Scomber japonicus | reverse complement strand
TATCAGATTTCGACTTTTTGGGGTAAAAAATAATAATAAGCAACAATTATTTACAGTTTTGATTAATTTAACTTTTTTCTGACTTAAAACACTCAGATACGATTTTAAGAGAAAAACCACCAACATGTTTTATATTGGGATGATTGTTTGTCGTTAATAAACTTCTATAGAATAATAATTAATACAAATCTGAGCGGCTGCAGTCTGATCGCAGCACTGAAATAATAATTTAAATGTTTTACTGTTATAATAAATTAATTTATAATAATAATAATAATAAAAATAATTGATTATAATTATAATAATTATTATTATTATTAATTAATTAATCATCGTGCTGCGGTCGGACCGACAGGAAGTCAGAGTTACGACGATCTGAGACGGACAGACGAGAAGCTGACTCCCAAGTGGCTGATGGGAAATGGAGTGTGTAAAAGAGGAAGGGGGGGAGGAGGGGGGGGGGTGAACAGTATCCAGGTGCAACCAAACACAGGTGAGGGGGGGGGGGTGGGGCATTGGGGGGGGGCATCAGGGTAACACTTTAAATCTAATCCCATCCTTAAGAGCAAATCGCTAAAGGGTCAGTTCTGATGACCATATATGGATGCGACCATATGTGGAGATCCCCCCGCCATACGACCATATATGGAGATCCCCCCGCCATACGACCATATATGGAGATCCCCCGCCATACGACCATATATGGAGATCCCCCCGCCATACGACCATATATGGAGATCCCCCCGCCATACGACCATATATGGATGTCCTGCTGCTATCTACACCAGAGGAGAGTCAACCAGTTCCAGTCCCCGAAAAACCCGGACAACCAAACGTCACCAGAATCTGTCCCCCAACTGGTCCAGAGCTGGCGGAGAACTGGTCCAGAGCTGGCGGAGAACTGGTCCAGAGCTGGCGGAGAACTGGTCCAGAGCTGGCGGAGAACTGGTCCAGAGCTGGCGGAGAACTGGTCCAGAGCTGGCGGAGAACTGGTCCGAGAAAATCTTCGCGAATTTACGAACTATTTTTTTTTTTTTTTTTTTTTTTTGGGATTTTTTTTTTTTTTCTTTGTCGTTTTTTTTCTGAACTGGTCCCAAACCAGTCCAGAACCAGTCAGTGCTGATTCAGAACCAAACCCAGAACAGGTCCAGAACCAGTCCAGAGCCGAGGAGGAGGAGGAGGAGGGGGCGACGTCACTCGGAGTCGGACTCCAGCGGCGCGGTCTCGTCCAGCACCGCTCTCTTCCTGCGCTTGGCGGTGGCGGAGGCGTGCGCCCGCTGCTCCTCCTCCATGTGAGCCTTCTTGTGGCGCGAGAAGCTGGACGAGTGCATGAAGGTCTTGTTGCAGGCGGCGCAGGTGTAGGTCTTGGTTTTGGCGGTGGCGGGTGGCGGTGGCGGCGCCGGGGAGTCCGGTCTTGATGTGATGCTGCTTCTGGTGCTGCTGCAGCTTCCCTCGCGCCACGCCGCCGTCCGCCGCCGCCCGGTGGGTCTGCTGGTGCCGCGCCAGGCTGGAGGCGTGGCTGAACCGCTTCCCACAGTGGCTGCAACCATGGCGACCAACTCCTCCTACTCCACCACCTCCTCCTACGCCGCCACCACCACCGCCGCTCCCTTCCTCATCCTCGGAGAGAGCGACGCCACGCCGGCCGCCTCGCCCCCCGCGGCGGCGGCGGTTCTTCTTGCAGAGGGTGTAGAAGTTGGGCTTGTCGCGGGAGCAGAGCTTGAGGCGGATCTTGAGGTCGGAGGAAGTCTCGCCGAGGTTCTCCTTGCCGGGCGTGTAGTTGTCCAGCAGCTCCTTGACGTGGGTCACCTGATGCTTGGACAGCTGCGTGGACGTCCTGAAGCTCATGTCGCACTGCGGGCAGGCGTAGAACTTATCGCCGCCCTGATTCTGAACGATGGCGACCGCCGCCTGCTGCTGCTGCTGCTGCCGCTGCTGCTGCCGCTTGGTCTTCTTGTTCTTGGCGCCGGCCTTCAGCGAGTGGCGCAGCGCGGACATGTTGGGGCCCAGGCCGATGTCTTTGGGGATGCCCTTCCCTTTCTTGTGGATGAGGCGGTGGCGCGACAGGCTGGAGCTGTGGTTGAACTCCTTCCCGCAGATGTTGCAGGGGTGGATCCGCCGCTTCCCGTGCAGCCGCAGGTGACTCCCCAGCATCCTGACAGGTACACAAACAACACACAACAACAACCAGAGAGTTTTAAAATCAGATCGAATCGACGAGATCGACTGGAACATATCACAGCTCCCACTCTTCTTAAGGTCTAGGTTTCATGTCATAAAGGAGGAAGAGGAGAGAGAGGAAGAGGAGAGGAGAAGGAGGAGGAGAAGAAAGGAGAGGAGTCAGAGGAGAGGAGATGAGAGAGGAGAGGAGAAGGAGGAGAAAGGAGAGGAGTCAGAGGAGAGGAAAAAGGAAAAGAGGAAGAGGAGAGAGGAGAAGAGAAGGAAGAGGAGAGGAGAGAGGAGGAGGAGGAGAAGAAAGGAGAGGAGTCAGAGGAGAGGAGATGAGAGAGGAGAGGAGAAGGAGGAGAAAGGAGAGAGGAGAAGAGGAAAAAGGAAAAGAGGAAGAGGAGAGAGGAGAAGAGAAGGAAGAGGGAGGAGAGAGGAAGAGGAGAGAAGGAGAAAGGAGAGGAGGAAGAGGAGAGAGGAGAAGAGGAAAAAGGAAAAGAGGAAGAGGAGAGAGGAGAAGAGAAGGAAGAGGGAGGAGAGGAGATGAGAAGGAAGAGGAGAAGAAAGGAGAAAGGAGAGAGGAGAAGAGGAAAAAGGAAAAGAGGAAGAGGAGAGAGGAGAAGAGAAGGAAGAGGGAGGAGAGAGGAAGAGGAGAGAAGGAGAAAGGAGAGGAGGAAGAGGGGAGAGGAGAAGAGGAAAAAGGAAAAGAGGAAGAGGAGAGAGGAGAAGAGAAGGAAGAGGGAGGAGAGAGGAGGAGGAGGAGGAGAAGAAAGGAGAGGAGGAAGAGGGGAGAGGAGGGGAGGCGAGGAGGAGAAAGGAGAGGAGTCAGAGGAGAGGAGGAAGAGGAGAGGAGGAAGAGGAGAGAGGAGAAGAGGAAAAAGGAAAAGAGGAAGAGGAGAGAGGAGAAGAGAAGGAAGAGGGAGGAGAGAGGAAGAGGAGAGAAGGAGAAGAGAAGGAAGAGGGAGGAGAGAGGAAGAGGAGAGAAGGAGAAAGGAGAGGAGGAAGAGGGGAGAGGAGAAGAGAAGGAAGAGGGAGGAGAGAGGAAGAGGAGAGAAGGAGAAAGGAGAGGAGGAAGAGGAGAGAGGAGAAGAGGAAAAAGGAAAAGAGGAAGAGGAGAGAGGAGAAGAGAAGGAAGAGGGAGGAGAGAGGAAGAGGAGAGAAGGAGAAAGGAGAGGAGGAAGAGGGGAGAGGAGAAGAGGAAAAAGGAAAAGAGGAAGAGGAGAGAGGAGAAGAGAAGGAAGAGGGAGGAGAGAGGAAGAGGAGAGAAGGAGAAAGGAGAGGAGGAAGAGGAGAGAGGAGAAGAGGAAAAAGGAAAAGAGGAAGAGGAGAGAGGAGAAGAGAAGGAAGAGGGAGGAGAGAGGAAGAGGAGAGAAGGAGAAAGGAGAGGAGGAAGAGGGGAGAGGAGAAGAGGAAAAAGGAAAAGAGGAAGAGGAGAGAGGAGAAGAGAAGGAAGAGGGAGGAGAGAGGAAGAGGAGAGAAGGAGAAAGGAGAGGAGGAAGAGGGGAGAGGAGAAGAGGAGATGAGAGAGGAGAGGAGAGGAGAAGGAGGAGAAAGGAGAGGAGGAAGAGGGGAGAGGAGAAGAGGAGATGAGAGAGGAGAGGAGAGGAGAAGGAGGAGAAAGGAGAGAGGAGAAGAGGAAAAAGGAAAAGAGGAAGAGGAGAGAGGAGAAGAGAAGGAAGAGGGAGGAGAGAGGAAGAGGAGAGAAGGAGAAAGGAGAGGAGGAAGAGGGGAGAGGAGAAGAGGAAAAGGAAAAGAGGAAGAGGAGAGAGGAGAAGAGAAGGAAGAGGGAGGAGAGGAGATGAGAAGGAGGAGGAGAAGAAAGGAGAGGAGGAAGAGGGGAGAGGAGGGGAGGCGAGGAGGAGAAAGGAGGAGGAGTCAGAGGAGAGGAGGAAGAGGAGAGAGGAGAAGAGGAAAAAGGAAAAGAGGAAGAGGAGAGAGGAGAAGAGGAGAGGAGAAGGAGGAGGAGAAGAAAGGAGAGGAGTCAGAGGAGAGGAGATGAGAGAGGAGAGGAGAAGGAGGAGAAAGGAGAGAGGAGAAGAGGAAAAAGGAAAAGAGGAAGAGGAGAGAGAAGAGAAGGAAGAGGGAAGAGAGAGGAGGAGGAAGAAGAAGAGAGGAGAGGAAGAAGTTATTAGCAGTCAGCTGATATGATGACATCATGAAGGCGGATCATCTGTTAGCATTTCCCCGACATCACAAAAACTGGGTAACCACGGTAACCAGCGTGGATCATATGGTAAATGGTAAATGGACTGTACTTATATAGTGCCTGTCTAGTCTGTGCGACCACTCAAAGCGCTTTACATCACATGACATCATTCACCCTTTCATACACTGATTGCAGGGGCTACCACGCAGGGCGCCAACCATTAGTAAGGCCTGTTTTAGGGTTAAGATCATTTCAACATCACAAGTTTCTCTGCTGCATTCAAACATCCTGTGACTTCAGTTTAACCCTTTATAGGACAGTCATTGAAAGGAAGGGAGGAAGGAAGGAAGGAAGGAAAGGAAGGAAGGAAGGACAGAGGAAAGAAGGAAGGAAGGAAGGAAGGAAGGTAGGGGGGAGGAAAGAAAGAGAGAAGGAGGGAGGGAGGAAGGAAAGGAAGGAAAGGAAGGAAAGGAAGGAGGGAGGGAGGAAGGAAAGGAAGGAAAGAAGGAAGGAAGGAAGGGAAGGAAGGAAAGAAGGAAGGAAGGAAGGGAAGGAAGGAGGGAGGAAGGAAGGAAGGAAGGATGGAGGAAAGAAGGAAGGAAGGTAGGGGGGAGGAAAGAAAGAGAGAAGGAGGGAGGGAGGAAGGAAAGGAAGGAAAGGAAGGAGGGAGGGAGGAAGGAAAGGAAGGAAAGAAGGAAGGAAGGAAGGGGGGAGGAAAGAAAGAGAGAAGGAGGGAGGGAGGAAGGAAAGGAAGGAAAGGAAGGAGGGAGGGAGGAAGGAAAGGAAGGAAAGAAGGAAGGAAGGAAGGGAAGGAAGGAGGGAGGGAGGAAGGAAGGACGGAGGAAAGAAGGAAGGAAGGAAGGAAGGAAGGAAGGTAGGGGGGAGGAAAGAAAGAGAGAAGGAGGGAGGGAGGAAGGAAAGGAAGGAAAGGAAGGAGGGAGGGAGGAAGGAAAGGAAGGAAAGAAGGAAGGAAGGAAGGGAAGGAAGGAGGGAGGGAGGAAGGAAGGACGGAGGAAAGAAGGAAGGAAGGAAGGAAGGAAGGTAGGGGGGAGGAAAGAAAGAGAGAAGGAGGGAGGGAGGAAGGAAAGGAAGGAAAGGAAGGAGGGAGGGAGGAAGGAAAGGAAGGAAAGAAGGAAGGAAGGAAGGGAAGGAAGGAGGGAGGGAGGAAGGAAGGACGGAGGAAAGAAGGAAGGAAGGAAGGTAGGGGGGAGGAAAGAAAGAGAGAGGGAGGGAGGGAGGGAGGAAGGACAGATGGAAGTAAGGAAAGAAAGGAAGGGAGGGGCCTTACTAGTACACCGTTGGCATAGCAACGGGAGCAATTAGGGGTTAAGTGTCTTGCCCAAGGACACATCGACATGTGGACTGGAGGAGCCGGGAATCGAACCACCGATCTTCCAATTGGAGAACGACCGCTCCACCTCCTGAGCCACAGCTTCCACTCTTCTTTTTAAAGTATATTTTTTGGGCTTTTGTGCCTTTAATGTTCAGGACAGTGGAGATAGACAGGAAACAGGAGGCAGAGAGAGGGGGGAATGACACGCAGAATAAGACCACTTGGCTCGGGATTCGAACCGGGGTCGCCTGCAACGAGGACTATAGCCTCAACACATGGGCGGGTGCTCTACCCGCTAAGCTACGCTCAACCCCAAGCTTCCACTCTTCTTAAGGTCTAGATCAGGGGTCTCCAAACTATTCTACAAAGGTTCATGTGGACCGTGTGGACCGTGTGGACCGTGTGGACCGTGTGGGCCGTGTGGACCGTGTGGACCGTGTGGGCCGTGTGGACCGTGTGGACCGTGTGGGCCGTGTGGACCGTGTGGACCGTGTGGGCCGTGTGGGCCGTGTGGACCGTGTGGACCGTGTGGGCCGTGTGGACCGTGTGGACCGTGTGGGCCGTGTGGACCGTGTGGACCGTGTGGACCGTGTGGACCGTGTGGGCCGTGTGGACCGTGTGGGCCGTGTGGGCCGTGTGGACCGTGTGGACCGTGTGGACCGTGTGGCTGCAGGTTTTCATTCCAACCAATCAGGAGCACACCAGACTTGATTCATTTAATCAGCTGATCTCAGTCTTCAGACAGCCGATTGGTCAAATGGTGTGCTCCTGATTGGTTGGAACTAAAACCTGCAGCCACACGGTCCACATGGTCCACACGGTCCACACGGTCCACACGGTCCACACGGTCCACACGGTCCACACGGTCCACACGGTCCACACGGTCCACATGGCCCTTTGTGGAGTAGTTTGGACGTGCCTGGTCTAGGTTTTATGACGTAAAGGAGGCTGCATCATGAAGGCGGATCATCTGTTAGCATTTCTCCGACATCACAAAAACTGGGTAACCACGGTAACCAGCGTGGATCGCCATGGGAACGCTTTGCCGCACAGTAAAACCTGATCCGGAGCAGCAACACCGCAGCGACTGACCAATCAGATCAGTGGAAAACACAAAGTAATGATTCCTGCAGGATCCTGACCGAGTTTACGACGAAGTGACGACCAATAAAAGATCAATACACATTTTCATTGATCGGACTGATCGATGAACAGAAGCAGAAGAGAAGAAGAGTTCAGCTGAGCAGTGTCTGAAACGTGTGACGCTTTACTGGAGCCTAATACACACGCTGTATTCACCATGTTAACTCATTTTCTAAGGCTTTTATTTTGAAAAGGTAAATGTTGCACAGTGCCAACATGAGCTCACACAAAGAAGAGCATGTATCATACGTCCATATATGGTCATGATGATATTCAGTGTCAGGAACAAATGTATGGACCTTCCTCCCTGCCTTCTTTCTTCCCTTCCTCTTTTCCTTTCTCCCTCCCTCATTCCTTATTTCCTCCGTCCTTCCTTCCTTCCCTTCCTTCCTTCCTCCCTCCCTCCTTCTCTCTTTCTTTCCTCCCCCCACCTTCCTTCCTTCCTCCGTCCTCCGTCCTTCCTTCCTTTCCTTCCTCCCTCCCTCCGTTCCTTCCTTCCTTCCTTCCTTCCTTTCAATGACTGTCCTATAAAGGGTTAAACTGAAGTCACAGGATGGTTTTATATCTAATAGATGTTTGAATGCAGCAGAGACACTCGCCTGCCGGTCTCTGCTGCCACCTGCTGGTGAGAAGGATGAACTGCAGCCAGCAGTAATAACCTCCACACACTCTAATCTAATTACTAAATATAATCTCATCTAGTCACATGGAGAGGGAACGGGTTAACGGAGGGTCGGCTGTGTTTAAATAATCTGGAGTTATTTATAGGAATTCATTTTCACAACAAGAAGTTCAACTAGTTCTGTTTTATTTTGAAGGGGTTAAAAACACATTTCTGCTTCCTGCCGTCCGGAGGAATATAAACGGCTCAATAACTGATTAACGAAGATCATTTCATCATTTAAGAGACAAAAAATATAAAAATATCTGCTGGTTTCAAACTAATAATGAGTCAAATCTGGAAATCAGGAAGAGGAGGAGAGGAGAGGAGAGGAAGAGGAGGAGAGAGGAGGAGGAGAGAGAGGAGGAGAGGAAGAGGAGGAGAGGAAGAGGAGGAGAGAGAGGAGGAGAGAGAGGAAGAGGAGGGGGAAGAAAGATGGAAGAGGAAAAAGAAAGGAAGAGGAGAGGGAGGAAGAGCAGGGGAGAGAGGGAGAGGAGGAGACAGAGGAGGAGAGAGAGGAAGAGGAAGAGGAGGAGAGAGAGGAAGAGGAAGAGGAGGAGAGAGAAGAGAGAGAGGAAGAGGAGAGGAAGAGGAGGAGAGGAGAGAGGAGGATGAGAGAGAGGAAGAGGAAGAGGAGGAGAGAGAGGAAGAGGAGGAGAGAGAGGGAGAGGAGGGGGAAGAAAGATGGAAGAGGAAAAAGAAAGGAAGAGGAGGAGGATAGGAAGAGAGGAAGAGGAGGAGAGGAAGAGGAGGAGCAGGGGGAGAGGAGGATGAGGAGAGAGAGGAAGAGGAGAGAGAGGAAGAGGAGGACGAGGAGGATGAGGAGAGAGAGAGGAAGAGGAGGAGCAGGGGGAGAGGAGGAGAGAGAGGAAGAGGAGGAAGAGAGGAAGAGGAGGAGAGAGGAAGAGGAGGAGAGGAGAGAGAGGAAGAGGAGGAAGAGAGGAAGAGGAGGAGAGAGGAAGAGGAGGAGAGGAGAGAGAGGAAGAGGAGGAAGAGAGGAAGAGGAGGAGAGAGGAAGAGGAGGAGAGGAGAGAGAGGAAGAGGAGGACGAGGAGGATGAGGAGAGAGAGAGGAAGAGGAGGAGCGAGAGGAAGAGAAAGAGGAGGAGAGAGAGGAAGAGGAGGAGAGAGAGGAAGAGAAAGAGGAGGAGAGAGAGGAAGAGGAGGAGAGAGGAAGAGGAGGAGGAGGAGAGAGAGAAAAGGAGGAGAGAGAGGAAGGAGAGAGAGGAAGAGAGGAAGAGGAGGAGCAGAGAGAGGAAGAGGAGGAGAGAGAGGAAGAGAGGAAGACGAGGAGAGAGAGGGAGGAAGAGGAAGACAAGGAGAGAGAGGAGGAGGAGAGGGAGGAAGAGGAGGAGAGAGAGGAGGAGGAGACAGAGAGGAGGAGGAGAGGGAGGAAGAGGAGGAGAGAGGAAGAGGAGAGAGAGGAAGAGCAGGGGAGAGAGGGAGAGGAAGAGGAGGAAGAGAGAGAGGAGAGAGAGGAGGAGGAGAGGGAGGAAGAGGAGAGAGAGGAAGAGGAGAGAGAGGAAGAGGAGAGGAAGAGGAGGAGAGAGGAGGAGAGAGAGGAAGAGGAGAGAGAGGAAGAGGAGGAGAGAGGAAGAGGAGGAGAGAGGAGGAGAGAGAAGGAGAGAGAGAGAGAGGAAGAGGAGGAGAGAGGAAGAGGAGAGAGAGGAAGAGGAGAGGAAGAGGAGGAGAGAGGAGGAGAGAGAGGAAGAGGAGAGAGAGGAAGAGGAGGAGAGAGGAGAGAGGAGAGGAGGAGGAGAGAGAGGAAGAGGAGAGGGAGGAAGAGGAGGAGAGAGAGGAAGAGGAGGAGGAGGAGGAGAGAGAGAGGAAGATGAGGAAGAGAGAGGAAGAGGGGAGAGGAAGAGGAGGAAGACAGAGAGGAGGAGGAGAGGAAGAGGAGGAGAGAGTGGAGAGAGGGAGAGGAAGAGGAGGAGAGAGGGAAGAGGAGAGGGAGGAAGAGGAAGAGGAGGAGAGAGGAAGAGAGAGAAAGAGGAGGAGGGAGGAGGAGAGGAGAGGAAGATAGAGGAAGAGGAGGAGGAGAGGAAGAGGAGGAGAGAGAGGAGTAGAGAGAGGAAGAGGAGAGGGAGGAAGAGGAGGAGAGAGAGGAAGAGGAGAGGGAGGAAGAGGAGGAGAGAGAGGAGTAGAGAGAGGAAGAGGAGAGGGAGGAAGAGGAGGAGAGAGAGGAAGAGGAGAGGAAGAGGAGAGAGGAAGAGGAGAGGAAGAGGAGGAGAGAGGGAAGAGGAGGAGGAGGAGGAGGAGGAGGAGAGAGAGGAAGAGGAGGAGGAGGAGGAGAGAGGAGAGAGTGGGAGGAGGAGGAGAGAGAGGAAGAGGAGGAGGGAGGAGGAGGAGTAGAGAGGGGAGAGTGGGGGGGTGGAGTGGAGGAGAGGAAGAGGAGGAGGAGGAGAGAGAGGAGGAGGAGAGAGAGGAAGAGGAGGAGGGAGGAGGAGAGAGGAGGGAGAGGAGGAGGGAGGAGGAGGAGGAGAGAGAGGAGAGTGGGGGGGGAAGAGAGAGGGGAGAGTGGGGGGAGTGGAGGAGAGGAAGAGGAGGAGGAGGGGGGAGGAGACAGACGGAAGAGGAGGAATCTTTGCTGAGATTATTTTCAAAATAAAAGCTTGGAACTGACTGGAAGTGATGCTTCCTGGTGTTTTATTGTGAAGGACAGACTGACCTGCTGCCTTTGAAGCTCATGCCGCAGTGAGGGCAGGTGTAGCGGGCCTCCTGGTGCGTGGGCTCCAGCGCTCGCTTGGCGGGAGGCAGCGCCCCCCCGCTCTTCCCGCTGTGAGTCTGCTGGTGTCGGTACAGACTGGACGCGTGGCTGTAACACTTCCCACAGTAGCTGCAGCGGTACTGACGCTCGTCCGGCTCGAAGTCCGCCTGGTCCGAGTCGCCGTCGCCGTCCAGCTGGCTGCTCCCCGCCTCCACCAGAACCTCGTGCTCCTCCTCTTCCTCCTCGTCTTCGTCGTCAGAGTCCGTCTTTATCTCCACGCTCTGCTCCGTCACCTCGCAGGGGTACACCTCCTCGTACGGAGCGAAGAACGCCTCGTCCGTCTCGATCTTCAGCTGCTCGGCGCTCAGGTCCGACGGGTCGTCTGAGTCCTTCTTCACGCAGGAGATGGTGAACTTGGAACCGACTTCGGCCCACTTCACCACGTACTCGATGGGCTGCGTGTCCAGCTCCACCGTGATGAAGTCGGCGCCCAGAGCGTCCGACTCCGACACCGCCAGCTCCGCCTCCGAGTCCTCCATCCTCCAACCACAGAGGAGACGCAAGTCCTCAGGGAGTAACGCTTCAGAGGAGCAGCTGCAGGAGGAGGAGAGGAGGAGGAGAGAGGAGGAGGAGAGAGAGAAGAGAGAGAGGAGGAAGAGGAGAGAGGAGGAGAGAGAGGAGAGGAAGAGGAGATGAGAGGAGGAGGAGGAGGAAGAGGAGGAGGAGGATGAGAGGAGAGAGAGGAGGAGAGGAGGAAGAGGAGAGGAGGAGAGAGAGGGAGAGGAGGAGAGAGGAGGAAGAGGAGATGAGAGAGGAGAGAGAGGGAGAGGGAGGAGAGAGAGGGAGAGGGAGGAGAGAGGAGGGGGAGAGGAGGAGAGAAAGAGGAGGAAGATGAGAGAGAGGAAGGAGAGAGGAGAGAGAGGAGGAGAGGAGGAAGAGGAGAGAGGAGGAGGAGAGAGGAGGAAGAGGAGAGGAGAGGAGGAAGAGGAGAGAGAGGAGAGAGGAGGAAGAGAGGAGGGGGAGAGGAGATGAGATGAGAGGAGAGGAGAGAGGAGAAGAGGAAAAAGGAAAAGAGGAAGAGGAGAGAGGAGAGGAAGAGGAGGAAGAGGGAGGAAGAGGAGATGAGATGAGAGGAGGAGAGGAGAGAGGAAGAGGAGATGAGAGAGGAGAGAGAGGGAGAGGAGGAGAGAGGAGGAGGAGAGAGGAGAGGAGGAGGAGAGGAGAGAGAGAGAAGATGAGAGGAGGAAGAGGAGTGAGGAGAGGAGGAGGAGAGAAAGAAGAGAGGGAGGAGAGGAGAAAAGAGGAGGAAGAGGAGGAGAGAAGAGAGGAAGAGGAGGAAGATAATTGGTTATTAGCAGTCAGCTGATATGATGACATCATGAGCTTTTTATAAACTGTAACTTTAAAGTTTTAATTTTTCATTCATGTAGAAATTAAATTAAATATTCAATCAACAAAATAAAAGTCTTAATATTGACTCATTAAAACCAATCAGTGATCAATAAATGAAGCAGGAAACCTTATTTTAATAAATGATGGAAACATTGATTATCAGATATCACTTTGATCTCTTCTGTTTGGTTTCTATATGTTTATCTAGTTTTAGTTTCACTGGGTTTTAAATTCATTTGATTTCTGTCTCATTATTCTGATAGTTATTACAGCAGAGTCACGTGATCATAAAATAATATCAAGATGATTTTATTAGTTTAATCACCTCAGTCTGAAGGAGACGTGTGTAAATATATGTGTGTGTATATGCGTGTATATGTGTGTGTGTGTGTGTGTGAGAGTGTTTATATAGGTGTGTGTGTGTACATATGTGTGTATAGGTGTGTGTGTGTGTACATATGTGTGTATAGGTGTGTGTGTGAGTGTGTAGTTGTGTGTGTATGTATGTGTGTGTGTATGTGTGCTCTACTAACAGATAAATGACTATCTGATAATTGATAATAAACCCTGCGACACTTTCATTCTCTCACGCGCCAGACTTCATTCACAAATCTGCTGTTTCTACTGGTTCAACCTGTCCGGAGACCTACCGACGCTGCACGCGGGTTTTAACCCCTTCATGAACCGCTGTCTCGTGCTTCAAACTCGGATGCATCTAAATTAACTTAACATAATTAAATCAGAGTGAAATATCAGTGAATATAAGACAGATTTATGTTTTATTCCCGCGGTTATTACCAGACACCGAGCACCGGGCGCAGGGCGGCTGCTGGCGGGGCATCCATTATCACACTGGGCTATTTTAACACATTTAAACCTTTTTGGCGCCTTATCTCAAAGCCGAATTCCGCCGAACACATATTTAAATCATAAAATATCTCAAAATGTGTTAAAAGTGGTTTCATGTCGGTGGTTTAAGCATTAAACGCTAAAATTATAGGTTTTTTAAGCGGAGTTCCGGGGCTCGGCCGAGCTCAGTGCCAGTGACGTCAGTGATGAGGAAGCTGCACGTTCGCTGTCAGGATGAGCGAGCCGAGCGCGCGACTCACCGGGATATTAGCGCGTTTACCGGTGAAACAAGCCGGTATCCGGTTACTCACCGAGCTTTCGGCGGCGACACGGCGGCGGTAACGGAGGATTTTACCGGTGAAACGGTCACAATAAACAGGAAGCAGCGACGCCGACACAAAGCATGATGGGAAAGGATTAAATGGAGGAGAGAAAAAAACCGGAAGTACGGAGGATTGCCCTTCAGAGTAAAAGCACTGTCAAATAAAATTAATAAATACAAATTAAAAGTGCAAAAATAAATTAAAAATGTTTTCTTCTTATTATTATCATTATTATTATTATTTCTATTGTTTTATTATTATTATAATTATTATAAATCATCTGGATTAATCTTTAAAACTATGTAAACTGGAATATTGGTCATAAAAATAATTCAAAAGAAGAATAATATTTGGTGCCATCAGACTGTACAACAGTACCTTCCACCCACACTAACGTTTTGAAAGCACTTAAAAACGATTTTTCTGTATTAAACAAATGTGCAAAAAAAAGTATGAATATAATTTATTCTGGCTCCTTTCTGTCAAATAAAATTAATAAATAAAAATCTTTCTTTATTGATCCGTCTTGGAGAGAAATTCAAAATGGAAACAACAGTGGGGAAAAAGTAGCAGCGTGAGAGTTAAATAAAATAAAATAAAATACAACATACAGTAAACAGTCTCTCTCTGTGTAATGTTCCTGTAAACACAGTTAATATAATAATTACATGTAGACTCTGTTCTACTATTCTAAAAGATATACTAGTATTATTATACATTATTTATTATGAATCAACAGAAAATTAATCTCCAACCAGTTTCATGGTTTGAGGTATTTTTTAGTTTCTCTCAAATATCTTTAATGTCCAATACTGCAATATTAATATTTCATTTATAACACGAATCTCATTTTAGCGGTGCAATATTCATATAATATACATATATATATATATATATTTCACTTTAATCAATATCACCTCTGGTCTATTACCACTCAATACCAATATTAATGTGTTCTGTTAATAATGTGAATGTCACTATTATTATTATTATTATTTTTTATTATATATTTCTACTATTATTATTGTATTATTGTTTTTCTTACTTATTTATAGTCTTTATTATGTCTTCCTGTCCTCGTGCTGCTGTAATAAAGCACATTTCCACATTGATAAAGAATATCTGATCTAATAAACATCTACATGATATCAACATTAACACACAGCATGTTAGATATTAATAAATATAATAATGTGAATATAATAACTGAACACTGTGTATTATTATCTGTTTCAGGTGTTTCCACTGAGGATGATGAAGAGGAGGATGAGGAGGATGATGAAGAGGAGGAGGAGGAGGAAGGAGAGCAGCGTATATTCAGGCCTGTCTCCGTTTCTCTCGTTAAAGACACGTTTATATCCAGCATGCACCGGGAATGTTCCGGTATTTTTCCACATGCAGCTGCTCGTCCAGCTGTGGTCTGCAGCTGGATGTCTCCTCTCATCCGCCTCGCGCACATGTCTGCCGTTACCGTTAAATCACGGACAGATTACCGGAGACCCTGACACTCACCAGTCAGCCCGGAACGGTCCCGCTTCTCCCGCTTCTCCCGGTTGTCCCGGTGCTGCCGGTGCTGCCGTGGACGCGGATCCGAGTCTCGGTGCCGCAGCTCAGTCACATCCCGGAGAACTCTGCCTCTAAATGTCGCGAGGTGTCGTGAAGCTTCGGAACATCCCGAATCTGTCCGAACTGAGTCGAAAGATGCAAATACAGTTACTATGGTTACTGCAGTACAGTTACTATGGTTACTATAGTTACTATAGTACAGTTACTTTAGTACAGTTACTATGGTACAGTTACTATGGTTACTGCAGTACAGTTACTATGGTTACTATAGTTACTATAGTACAGTTACTTTAGTACAGTTACTATGGTACAGTTACTATGGTTACTGCAGTACAGTTACTATGGTTACTATAGTTACTATAGTACAGTTACTTTAGTACAGTTACTATGGTACAGTTACTGCAGTACAGTTACTATGGCTACTATAGTTACTACGGTAACTATAGTAACCATAGTAACTATACAGTTACTATAGTTACTGCAGTTACTATGGTTACTATGGTAACTATAGTACAGTTACTATAGTTACTGCAGTTACTATGGTTACTAGAGTAACTATAGTAACTATGGTAACTGTACTATAGTTACCATAGTTACTATAGTTACCGTAGTAACTATAGTAGCCATAGTAACTGTACTGCAGTAACCATAGTAACTGTACCATAGTAACTGTACCATAGTAATTGTAGTTACTATATACTATAGTACTAGTACTTTACTGTAGTACAGTTTGAGGTACTTGTACTTTACTGTAATACAGTTTGAGGTACTAGTACTTTACTGTAGTATTTCCATGTGATGCTACTTTCTACTCCACTACATTTATTTATAATCCAACACATTGTTAAAGATGAAACCAGTCAGCAGTGTGTAGTCGGCTCACATTTATCTGCTGACCCTTTGGAGGGGCCCAGGTGGAGACAGACGGGTCAGTGGATCAGTCAGTACTGCACATACTACATCACACATACATCACTATAATACTGCAGTACTTTTACTGTAATACTGCATACTACATCACTATAATACTGCAGTACTTTTACTGTAATACTGCATACTACATCACTATAATACTGCAGTACTTTTACTGTAATACTACATACTACATCACTATAATACTGCAGTACTTTTACTGTAATACTGCATACTACATCACTATAATACTGCAGTACTTTTACTGTAATACTGCATACTACATCACTATAATACTGCAGTACTTTTACTGTAATACTACATACTACATCACTATAATACTGCAGTACTTTTACTGTAATACTGCATACTACATCACTATAATACTGCAGTACTTTTACTGTAATACTGCATACTACATCACTATAATACTGCAGTACTTTCACTGTAATACTGTATACTACATCACTCATAATACTGCAGTACTTTTACTGTAATACTGCATACTACATCACTATAATACTGCAGTACTTTTACTGTAATACTGCATACTACATCACTCATAATACTGCAGTACTTTTACTGTAATACTGCATACTACATCACTATAATACTGCATACTACATCACTATAATACTGCAGTACTTTTACTGTAATACTGCATACTACATCACTATAATACTGCAGTACTTTTACTGTAATACTGCATACTACATCACTATAATACTGCAGTACTTTCACTGTAATACTGTATACTACATCACTCATAATACTGCAGTACTTTTACTGTAATACTGCATACTACATCACTATAATACTGCAGTACTTTTACTGTAATACTGCATACTACATCACTCATAATACTGCAGTACTTTTACTGTAATACTGCATACTACATCACTATAATACTGCAGTACTTTTACTGTAATACTGCAGTACTACATCACTATAATACTGCAGTACTTTTACTGTAATACTGCATACTACATCACTATAATACTGCAGTACTTTTACTGTAATACTGCATACTACATCACTATAATACTGCAGTACTTTTACTGTAATACTGCATACTACATCACTATAATACTGCAGTACTTTTACTGTAATACTGCATACTACATCACTATAATACTGCAGTACTTTTACTGTAATACTACATACTACATCACTATAATACTGCAGTACTTTTACTGTAATACTGCATACTACATCACTATAATACTGCAGTACTTTTACTGTAATACTGCATACTACATCACTATAATACTGCAGTACTTTTACTGTAATACTACATACTACATCACTATAATACTGCAGTACTTTTACTGTAATACTGCATACTACATCACTATAATACTGCAGTACTTTTACTGTAATACTGCATACTACATCACTATAATACTGCAGTACTTTTACTGTAATACTACATACTACATCACTATAATACTGCAGTACTTTTACTGTAATACTGCATACTACATCACTATAATACTGCAGTACTTTTACTGTAATACTGCATACTACATCACTATAATACTGCAGTACTTTCACTGTAATACTGTATACTACATCACTCATAATACTGCAGTACTTTTACTGTAATACTGCATACTACATCACTATAATACTGCAGTACTTTTACTGTAATACTGCATACTACATCACTCATAATACTGCAGTACTTTTACTGTAATACTGCATACTACATCACTATAATACTGCATACTACATCACTATAATACTGCAGTACTTTTACTGTAATACTGCATACTACATCACTATAATACTGCAGTACTTTTACTGTAATACTGCATACTACATCACTATAATACTGCAGTACTTTCACTGTAATACTGTATACTACATCACTCATAATACTGCAGTACTTTTACTGTAATACTGCATACTACATCACTATAATACTGCAGTACTTTTACTGTAATACTGCATACTACATCACTCATAATACTGCAGTACTTTTACTGTAATACTGCATACTACATCACTATAATACTGCAGTACTTTTACTGTAATACTGCAGTACTACATCACTATAATACTGCAGTACTTTTACTGTAATACTGCATACTACATCACTATAATACTGCAGTACTTTTACTGTAATACTGCATACTACATCACTATAATACTGCAGTACTTTTACTGTAATACTGCATACTACATCACTATAATACTGCAGTACTTTTACTGTAATACTGCATA
Organism: Scomber japonicus; assembly: GCF_027409825.1. Taxonomy (NCBI): domain Eukaryota; kingdom Metazoa; phylum Chordata; class Actinopteri; order Scombriformes; family Scombridae; genus Scomber; species Scomber japonicus. The sequence continues at coordinate 1,358,511 of NC_070591.1, read as the reverse complement.
CTACATCACTATAATACTGCAGTACTTTTACTGTAATACTACATACTACATCACTATAATACTGCAGTACTTTTACTGTAATACTGCATACTACATCACTATAATACTGCAGTACTTTTACTGTAATACTGCATACTACATCACTATAATACTGCAGTACTTTTACTGTAATACTGCATACTACATCACTCATAATACTGCAGTACTTTTACTGTAATACTGCATACTACATCACTATAATACTGCAGTACTTTTACTGTAATACTGCAGTACTACATCACTATAATACTGCAGTACTTTTACTGTAATACTGCATACTACATCACTATAATACTGCAGTACTTTTACTGTAATACTGCATACTACATCACTATAATACTGCAGTACTTTCACTGTAATACTGTATACTACATCACTCATAATACTGCAGTACTTTTACTGTAATACTGCATACTACATCACTATAATACTGCAGTACTTTTACTGTAATACTGCATACTACATCACTCATAATACTGCAGTACTTTTACTGTAATACTGCAGTACTACATCACTATAATACTGCAGTACTTTTACTGTAATACTGCAGTACTACATCACTATAATACTGCAGTACTTTTACTGTAATACTGCATACTACATCACTATAATACTGCAGTACTTTTACTGTAATACTGCATACTACATCACTATAATACTGCAGTACTTTTACTGTAATACTGCATACTACATCACTATAATACTGCAGTACTTTTACTGTAATACTGCATACTACATCACTATAATACTGCAGTACTTTTACTGTAATACTACATACTACATCACTATAATACTGCAGTACTTTTACTGTAATACTGCATACTACATCACTATAATACTGCAGTACTTTTACTGTAATACTGCATACTACATCACTATAATACTGCAGTACTTTTACTGTAATACTGCATACTACATCACTCATAATACTGCAGTACTTTTACTGTAATACTGCATACTACATCACTATAATACTGCAGTACTTTTACTGTAATACTGCAGTACTACATCACTATAATACTGCAGTACTTTTACTGTAATACTGCATACTACATCACTATAATACTGCAGTACTTTTACTGTAATACTGCATACTACATCACTATAATACTGCAGTACTTTTACTGTAATACTGCATACTACATCACTATAATACTGCAGTACTTTTACTGTAATACTGCATACTACATCACTATAATACTGCAGTACTTTTACTGTAATACTGCTACTACATCACTATAATACTGCAGTACTTTTACTGTAATACTGCATACTACATCACTATAATACTGCAGTACTTTTACTGTAATACTGCATACTACATCACTATAATACTGCAGTACTTTTACTGTAATACTGCATACTACATCACTATAATACTGCAGTACTTTTACTGTAATACTGCATACTACATCACTATAATACTGCAGCAATATTACTCTTATAATAATGTCACTATATATTTACTGCTATTATTGTTTGTATTGATGCTCTTTCTCCGTCTCCACTGATCTGATCTAATGAAGCTGCAGTGAATCTGAGCCTCCAGCAGGCGGCGCTGTCTCACTTCACTTCAGCTTCATTTATGCTTCAGGTTCCAGACTGATGAACGTTTTCCTGCAGCTGTAATAACACGTTTCTACTTTAAATACATTTCTCTGCTAATATTTACTTCTAGGATTTTTACTTGTTAGAAGTATTTTTATATTTCTGTTTTAGTACTTTTACTGCAGGAAAGTATCAGTTAGTACTTCTTCTTCTAGCTCTAACAGTGACGACAGAGTTTTAATGTTTAACCAACTGATTTATTCTGTTATCTACAGCAGAGTTTTAATGTACATACTGCTGCATCAGTTCAACTGTTCAACTGTGACCTTTGACCCTGAACACTTTGTTTTTCAGGTTTATAGTTTTATGACTCAGAATTCACAGAAATCTTAATTGCAGCAGCTGATTCACGTGTTTGTACATGTTCTGTTTTAAAAGCAGCATCAGGTTAAAACAGCAGCAGATAAATTCAAACTGAACTCAGCGTCTCCGCAGCAAGACATCATGGAGGTTACACCCACTTCAATATAATTAATATATTAAAAAAAGATCAATAAGAGAAAACTGGATCAATGTGTAATTTAAGGTTTTATAGTTTAGTAATTGTTTTATAAATGGATGAATGCAGAAAAAGACCTTAAACATCTTTAAAAATAGTTTTAAAAGTCATATTTTAATAGTCAGTATGAACAGGAGGAACATGTGTCAGTAATAATAAATGTTGGTAAGATGATGAATTCATAAATCAGTTAAAATAGTTTTAAAAGCAGCATCAGGTTTGTTAAAATGTACATTTAGTATTTTTGTTGGTTTTATATCATTTAAATGACATTTGACCCATTTTTTTACCAAAAGTCAGACTGAATGCTCCTGAAAATGTCAAATGGTGTAACCACAAAAGAATGATAGATATTAAATATGTGATCAGCTACAGTGTGTTTAAGTGGACTTATACTAATAATGACTTCATTTAAAACATGTAAATGTTTCCTGGTCTCCATGGTAACCAGATGAAATGTAATATTTAGAACAATAGTATTCCATTAGCTTTATTTAATATAAAAGTTATAATGTAAGATCATGCCACACTAGTTGATATGGTGTTAGGTAGGAAGGAAGGAAGGAAGGATGGAAGGAAGGAAGGAAGGATGTAAGATCATGCCAAACTAGTTGATATGGTGTTAGGTAGGAAGGAAGGAAGGAAGGTAGGAAGGAAGGAAGGAAGGAAGGAAGGAAGGAAGGAAGGAAGGAAGGAAGGAAGGAAGGAAGGAAGGAAGGAAGGATGTAAGATCATGCCAAACTAGTTGATATGGTGTTAGGTAGGAAGGAAGGAAGGAAGGAAGGAAGGAAGGAAGGAAGGAAGGAAGGAAGGATGTAAGATCATGCCACACTAGTTGATATGGTGTTAGGTAGGAAGGAAGGAAGGAAGGAAGGAAGGAAGGAAGGAAGGAAGGAAGGAAGGAAGGAAGGAAGGAAGGAAGGAAGGAAGGAAGGAAGGTGTTTTATTGACTATTTACTGTTTTTAAGCAAGTTGAATTATTTGGTACAAAGTTTTTATGGTTACACCACTTAGACATTTTTACCATAATCCTCTAATATATTCTCTCTAAATGGATTAAAAGCAGAAATTTGATGCTGGGTCCACAAAAAAAGAATGTGTGAAGTTATTCATACGTTTATTTTCACATTTTAACCCTTTACATTTAAACTAGACCTCATGGACACATAAAAACCTCATTGACTCTTCAACTATCTATCTATGAAGCTCTTCCCCCTGGCAGAGATCTACATTAATAAATATGAACTGATTATTGTGATTAAACTGACAGATTTGTTTTCTGTTCAAACCACCAAAAAAAAATCCCAAAAACACCAAACTGGAACTGAATCAAGAAAAAAATCCCTCAGAAAAACACCAAACTGGAAAATCCTGCTGCTACACTTCTGTTTTCTATAAAGAGAATAAAAAGTTTTAATTCCTTTATTTCTCGTAATAATGTTTCTTTGTGTCTGTAAATAAAAAACAGAATTTCCTAAAAGTCAAACACAGCTGAGTCCACTGACCCTGAGCGCTGTGTTTTCCTGCTGACCCTGAAGCGCGCACACACACACACACACACACACACAAACACACACACACACACACACACACACACACACACACACACACACACACACATTAACACAGACACAAACACACTCACACACACACACCAATACAAACACACACACACACACACACACACACACACACACACAGCTGAGTCCACTGACCCTGAGCGCTGTGTTTTCCTGCTGACCCTGAAGTACACACACACACACACACACACACACACACATTAACACAGACACACACACACACACACACACAGCTGAGTCCACTGACCCTGAGCGCTGTGTTTTCCTGCTGACCCTGAAGTACACACAGCTGTATTTACTCACATGACAGTTTGCTGCATGTTGGGGTCAAAGGTCGTCTATGAAACTGGGTCATGGAGCACGTGCACAGCTGCAGATATTGATCATCTTTATTGATTAATCTGAGACTCTGACATCACAGTATGAGAAGAGTTATTGATTATTATTGTTTTTACTGATTTAAGACTTTAGTCTGAGTTCACTTCACTAACTGAACTGGACTAGAAGCTTCTCACAGTGTGAAGACGCTTCGGTCATCATATCAGGAGAGTTAGAGACAGATGATGATTCACTGGATCATGTTATAGTGTGTTATCGTCCCCCAGCTGTCTGTCTCTGATTCCAGACACGACCTGGACCCGAGCTGCTGAGCGTCAGTGTGAGGACATGTGGATTGTCCTGAGGTCCGTGTGAGGACATGTGGACTGTCCTGAGGTCAGTGTGAGGACATGTGGCCTGTCCTGAGGTCAGTGTGAGGACATGTGGACTGTCCTGAGGTCAGTATGAGGACATGTGGACTGTCCTGAGGTCAGTGTGAGGACATGTGGACTGTCCTGAGGTCAGTATGAGACATGTGGACTGTCCTGAGGTCAGTGAGACATGTGGACTGTCCTGAGATCAGTGTGAGACATGTGGACTGTCCTGAGGTCAGTGAGACATGTGGACTGTCCTGAGATCAGTGTGAGACATGTGGACTGTCCTGAGATCAGTATGAGGACATGTGGACTGTCCTGAGGTCAGTGTGAGGACATGTGGACTGTCCTGAGGTCAGTATGAGGACATGTGGACTGTCCTGAGGTCAGTGTGAGGACATGTGGACTGTCCTGAGGTCAGTGTGAGGACATGTGGCCTGTCCTGAGGTCAGTGAGACATGTGGACTGTCCTGAGATCAGTGTGAGACATGTGGACTGTCCTGAGATCAGTGTGAGGACATGTGGACTGTCCTGAGGTCAGTGTGAGGACATGTGGCCTGTCCTGAGGTCAGTGAGACATGTGGACTGTCCTGAGATCAGTGTGAGGACATGTGGACTGTCCTGACGTCAATATGAGACATGTGGACTGTCCTGAGGTCAGTATGAGACATGTGGACTGTCCTGAGGTCAGTATGAGACATGTGGACTGTCCTGAGGTCAGTATGAGGACATGTGGACTGTCCGGAGGTCAGTATGAGGATATGTGGACTGTCCTGAGGTCAGTGAGACGTGTGGACTGTCCTGAGGTCAGTATGAGACATGTGGACTGTCCTGAGGTCAGTATGAGACATGTGGACTGTCCTGAGGTCAGTATGAGACATGTGGACTGTCCTGAGGTCAGTGAGACATGTGGACTGTCCTGAGGTCAGTATGAGGACATGTGGACTGTCCTGAGGTCAGTGTGAGGACATGTGGACTGTCCTGAGGTCAGTTTGATTGACAGCTGGAGGTAAACAGCCAATCAGACTTTCAGGTCAGAGATTTTATTATGAAAGACACATCTTTGCTTGCTGATATGAGTGTCACACAGATAGAGAAACAAATACTTCTTTCACAGGGCAATGCTTCCATTAGATCCTTCTATGCCAGTCTGAGGGAGTGTTCGGGTCCTGACACTCGGTCATTGGGAGGGGTCTGGGAGAGGGAGTTGGGTGTTGAGATAACCGAGGGGATGTGGGATGACATCTGGGATAATGCAAGGAAAATAACGGTTTGTAACCGGACAAGAGCGATGCAACTTAAGATCCTGCATAGAGCACATGTTGCCCCAAGCCGTCTCTCCAAATATAGAAAGGATGTATCTCCACTTTGTCTTAAATGTAAGACAGAAGTCGGTGATCTTACTCACTGCTACTGGTCTTGTGTAAAAATACAAAAATATTGGAGCGATATCCTGTTTGAAATACAGAGGGTTCTGGAGAAAAGACTTGAACTCGACCCGGTTTCCCTTCTTCTGGGCCTTCCCAGTGATCATGTTACGGATATGTATCAAAAAAAATTGTATAATATTATGACATTTTGTGCCAGAAAAAATATTCTTCAGCAGTGGATCACAGATAAGGCCCCCTCAGTGGTGGGGTGGCACAGGACAATAATGGAATACATACCTCTGGACTTTCTCACCTGTCTTTTGCACTCCAAAACTAATGCTTTTGAAAGAACATGGAAACCATTCCTTGATTATATTGGTGTAAATATCTCTGCTATACTGACGAGAGCATTTATATAAAACAAGGGGAAACAACTGTGTTGTTTATTTTTAGCTCCCATTGTATTTTACTCTGTGTTATATGATGTACCTGTTACATTTTCCTGTCACACAATTGTTTTTTCTCAGAACTGATCTTTTTGTTTAGGTTTTTGTATTGCTACTCCCAGCTTGTTTATTGTATGTTTTTGATGTCTTGTTTGGTCCTGTCTTCTGTCTGTTTGTTTATGGAGAAAATTAATAAACACATTTGAAAAAAAAAAAAAAAACAGCCAATCAGAGTCTCTGCAGGTAAAACTGTGTTTTTATTGGACAGACGAACATATTGACTGAAGCTCCTCAGAGTTTCTCCTCTCTGCTCCTAAAACCCAAAACACACCTCAGTGTTTTCAGGAAGGAAAAAAAGAAAGAAAGAAAGAAAGTATGTGTACTATAGTAAATGTACAGCTCTGTTGCACCACCTTCCTCTCCGTGGGATTTTTTTAAAAACTGGGTGCGGTGATGTCAGAGTGATGTCACAGCCGTCTATCAGTGTCCTCCTGGTGATGGGTGTAACCCCAGCGGCAGTAAACAGGAAGTTTATCAGTGTTATCTGTCTGTGTGTGTGTGTGTGTGTGTGTGTTTGTGTGTGTGTGTTACTGTCTATGTCTGTTACTGTGTGTGTGTGTGTGTGTGTGTGTGTGTGTGTGTGTGTGTGTGTGTGTGTGTGTGTGTGTGTGTGAATAAATCTTAACCCCCCCTGCTTGCTTTTTTCAAGCATGTCTGACCACTGGAAAGTGTGGTCCTCACCAGTAACCAAAAAACTGGTCGACCCCGCATCTGACAAAAACAAGACTGTGTGTGTGTGTGTGTGTGTGTGTGTGTGTGTGTGTGTTACTGCATGTGTGTGTGTGTGTGTATGTGTGTGTGTATGTTTGTGAGAGAGAGAGAGAGAAAGAGATTTAGATAAATGCAGATCATGCCATATAGAGCAGGATATTTTCCTAAAAACAACCAATTTCTTTCTAAATAATTTGTGACAAATGATGTAAAATATGTTAAAAACAAACCAGCACAGACTGATCCCAACTCTCTACTGACCTCAGAGTCTCCAGTCTCCAGTCTGCAGTCTGGACTCTGCTGAAAATCAATCAGCTGCTTCACGTCACGTCTGATCAGGTTGTTTCCACTCAGATCCAGCTCTCTCAGATGGGAGGGGTTGACTTCAGAGCTGAGGGGTGTGTGTGTCTGTGCGTGTGTGTTACTACGTGTGTGTGTGTGTGTCACTACGCGTGTGTGTGTGTGTGTGTGTGTGTGTGTGTGTGTGTGTGCGAGAGATTTAGATAAATTCAGATCTACAAGACTCTATTTGTATCTGCACATACACACATTTATTTTCAATGAACAACTAGAACACAGTGTTAAACCAGGAAGAGAAAGCTCTCTCAGATGGGAGGAGTTGAACTTCAGAGCTGAGGTGTGTGTGTCTGTGTGTGTGTTACTACGTGTGTGTATTACTGTGCGTGTGTCTGTGTGTGTTACTACGTGTGTGTGTGTGTGTGTGTGTGGGTGGGTGGGTGAGAGAGATTTAGATAAATGCAGATCTACAAGACTATTTGTATCTGCACATACACACATTTATTTTCAATGACCAACTAGAAGACAGTGTTAAACCAGGAAAAGGAAGAAGAGAAAGATAATCACTGACTGATGACTGACTACTGAAGGTCATTTTACTGTTTTTAAACAGTTATTATGGTAAACACACACGGAGGAACTTCTGTATGGATCCTTTCCATGTTGTGAGCCAATGATAATGACATTTATGATCCTGTCACTGGAGGAAACAAGCGCTTTATTTAGACAGAGCAGGTCCGCCTTGTTTTACTCAGAATCATCAAACTTTATGGCGCCTGTTGTGGAGTTGTCTGAACTCTCTCTATATACGACTCTGGTCAAAATAAAAACACTGGATCTTTGTCACAGTTGTGAAGAAGTTCAGTCTGGAGTTGAATCGTATTGTAGAGTGAGTGACACACTACCTGACTTCCACAATATTGTATTAAAATAATAAACCAACCATTTGAGATTTCTTTTGGTTTTATACCACCCCCCCCCCCTTAATCACTTCATCACTCTACACATCAACTTTCATTAAGGCATAAACAATGGAAATAATGAAAACAGCGAATATGAATAACTAAACACACATCAAGTCATCTTAAAACCATCAAAGACTAAATATGATTATCATACTTTGGTAAATATATTCTGCCTAGTCAATCAATTATATACATATAGGATTTACACTTATAACTTCTCATAGTATACTCTATAATTAAAAATGAGAAAATAAATGCTCATAAAAATATACAGAATACAAGTAATTATCAACTCTGAGCGTTAAATACTACAAACTAATTAAAGCACTAATGTTTTAAAATCTACGATCAATACAATCAATATTCAGCATATGGAGTAAAAAGTAAGATGTAATAATATAAAAACATTTGAATACGAAGTCAAAATCAAAACACTGAACACACTGAATCACATGGTAGAGTGAGTGACACACTTTCCACACAGTAGAGGGTCACCAGCATGAAGAGGTTACTAGCTCTTATGATGCATGCTGGGATGGATCCCATCTTGTGTCATTGTTCTAACATTAAACACAGCTGGGAGCAGTTGGGGAGGAGCTTACCATAACAGCTGAAGCTTTGTTAACAGGCTCACATTTCCTCCACAATATTTTCAATGTCACTTATTTCAACTTGTTCATTTTCCTCCTGACAAATGATAAACAACCATCTGATGTTTCATTACTTTAACAATATGATCTCTGTTCCTGGTTAAAGTGTGACAGCAGCAGTGTTCTGTGTTAGTTTTATAGATATAATTTTAATATGTTTTAATGGTGAAAACAGGACTGGACCAGCTGCTGATATGATCATCAAAACTTAGACTGGAATCAATAAATACAAAGTGTTTCAGCACAGGCTTGATGTTGTTATGAACAGAAGCAGGATATGATTTGACCTGCATGTTCCATAACCTTGGTAAGTTACCTGCCTGGTTACCTGTCTATACACATAATACACACTATATTGCCAAAAGTATTCACTAACCAAATAATTGAAATCAAGTGTTCCAATCACTTCCATGGCCACAGGTGTATAAAATCAAGCAGCAAGGCATGCAGACTGTTTCTACAAACATCTGTGAACGAATGTGTCGCCCTCAAGAGCTCAGTGAATTCCAGCGTGGTGCTGTGATAGGAAGCCCTCTGTGCAACAAGTCCAGGGAGGAAATGTTCTCGCTCCTAAATATTTCACTGTCAACTGTCAGTGGTATTATAACTAAGTGGAAGCAATTGGGAATGACAGCAACTCGGCCACGTAAACTGACGGAGCAGTTCAGTGGATGCTGAGGCGCATAGTGCACAGAGGTTGCCAACTTTCTGCAAAGTCAATTGATGCAGACCTCCAAACTTCATGAGGCCTTCAGATAAGCTCAAGAACAGTGTGTAGAGAGATTCATGGGTTTCCACAGCCGAGCAGCTGCATCCAAGCCAAACATCACCAAGTGCGATGCAAAGTGTCGGATGCAGTGGTGTAAAGCAGCCACTGGACTCTAGAGCATCTGATGATCTGATGGACGAGTCTGGGTTTGGCGGTTGCCAGGGTAACGGTACTTCTCTGACAGCATTGTGCCAAGTGTAAAGTTTGGTGGAGGGATTATGGTGTTGGGTTGTTTTTCAGGAGCTGAGCTTGGCCCCTTAGTTCCAGTGAAAGGAACTCTGAATACTTCAGCATATCAAAAGAGTTTGGACAATTCCATGCTCCTAACTTTGTGGGAACAGTTTGGGGAACCCTAACCCTTCCTGTTCCAACATGACTGTGCACCATAAAGACATGGATGAGAGAGTTTGGTGTGGATGAACTTGACTGGCCTGCACAGAGTCCTGACCTCAACCCGATAGAACACCTTTGGGATGAATCAGAGCGGAGACTGAGAGTCAGGCCTTCTGGTCCAACATCAGTGTGTGACCTCACAAATGTGCTTCTGGAAGAATGGTCAAACATTACCATAAAGACACTCCTAAACCTTGTGGAAAGCCTTCCCAGAAGAGTTGAAGCTGTTATAGCTGCAAAGGGTGGACCAACGTCATATTGAACATATGGATCAAGAATAGGATTTCACTTAGGTTCATATGCGAGTCAAGGCAGGTGAACCAATACCTTTAGCAATATAGTGGACCAAATGATCACTGTTTAATATTTCCAGCTGAGATTGTGAGAAAACTACAACACGGCATCATTATTTCTACTCTGCTGCTCTGACTGTGGTAAAACAGCCACGTCTCACTCTCTCCCAGCAGTAATCCTTCTCCTGCTGAAAGTCACAGTCAATTCTCTTCTGCTTCATTCATTAGTTTTAGTCCTCTTTAACTCTCAGTGTGATTCTGAGACGCTTGATAAATATGAGCCCAGGCTCACAGTCTGACTTATAACACCTGTTTTTATCTTTTCTGCATCAAACAGCTCATGTAGAACAAATCTGTAAAGTGCTGACTTCAGCTAAATCCAGAGAAAACTGTTCAGTTTGTAGTCAGTTAAGAGAATTGAGTGAAGATGACAAAATCCAGATCCAGACTCCAGATGGATCATCAGGATCCAGTTGATCCTCTCTCAACACTCCTGGATGTTCACTCTCACTCTGACAGAGATCAATAACCCTTCCATCTGATGAGAGAAGAAGAAAGAACAGAGGAGATAAATGAGTGTTTAGTGAGACTCACTTGATCAGCTGTCAGTCAGTGATGCAGCACATCCAGTATAAAGAGCAGCAGGGACTTCAGTCCTGTTCAGACCAGAAGTGGAACAGCTGTGCAGCGTAGCTTGCTTCCTTTCAGCTCTCATGTTAACGTGTTGGAGTGAACACACTGAGCTCCAAGCTCACACACCTGCACACACTTTTACTATCAAGTGTGTTTCCTCTGCAGATTTCACTCAAGTACACAGAGGAAATAAAGTGCTGAGAGTCATGAACACATCATTACTGCAGAAGTTAGGGTTAACCACATGGTTACTAAACTCTCTCTCTCTCTCTCTCTCTCTCTCTCTCTCTCTCTCTCTCTCCTCTCTCTCTCTCTCTCTCTCTCTCTCTCTCTCTCTCTCTCTCTCTCTCTCTCTCTCTCTCTCTCTCTCTCTCTCTCTCTCTCTCTCTCCTCTCTCTCTCTCTCTCTCTCTCTCTCTCTCTCTCTCTCTCTCTCTCTCTCTCTCTCTCTCTCTCTCTCTCTCTCTCTCTCTCTCTCTCTCTCTCTCTCTCTCTCTCTCTCTCTCTCTCTCTCTCTCTCTCTCTCTCTCTCTCTCTCTCTCTCTCTCTCTCTCTGAGGAAAGCATCACTGAGAAGGTTGGAGCTTCACCAGGAAATACTGGATCTTTGCTTTGATACTGACTGTGTTTAATACTAAACTGCTGAAATCAACACAGAGTGACTCCAACTCTCTACTCACAACAGAGTCTCCAGTCTGCAGTCTGGAATCTGCTGAAGATCAATCAGCTGTTTCACATCTGATTTCTTCAGGTAGTTTCCTCTCAGATCCAGCTCTCTCAAATGGGAGGAGTTGTACTTCAGAGCTGAGGCCAGATAATTACAGCTGATCTTTGACAAACTGCAGAACATCAATCTGAATAAAGAATAAATGAAGTCAGTATAGAAACAAAGTTCATGATTGAAATTATTAAATGTTTAATAATCTGTTCAGAGCTGAAGAAGATTTAAATGTACAAGTTTTAAAAAAAAATGTATATATGTGTGTGTGTGTGTGTGTGTGTGTGTGTGTGTGTGTGTGTGTGTGTGTGTGTGTGTGTTTTCTGAAGGATAAATATCAATGATCAATTATTCATTAAAACACATTATAGAAAATAATGAAATATCTCTCCATCAAGTAAACTTCATGAGTTTCAAACAGATATTAGTTGAGAGGCTCTTCTGAATACAGATGTGACTTTTTACCAACAATTATAAACTTTACTTTAACAACTAACAGTGAACATTTTCTACACTTCCTTTAACAATCAGTCATCTTTTATAACTACACACTAAACTTTGAACAGTAAAAACATGAAAACAAGGAAACAAATGAACTTCATGATGTAAATTATGTATGAACATAAATTAGGTTCAGATGTTAAACATTAAGATCAACAATAGTAACAGACAAACAGTGAACTGACCTCAGACTCTGCAGTTTGCAGTCTGGACTCTCCACAAAACCACACAGCTGCTTCACTCCTGAATCATACAGTTTGTTTCCTCCCAGATTCAGCTCTCTCAGATGGGAGGAGTTGCCCTTCAGAGCTGAGACCAGATGATCACAGCTGATCTTTGACAAACTGCATTCAAACAATCTGAATAAAGAATAAATGAAGTCAGTTTAGAAACAAAGTTGCAAAGACGGAGTAATTAATTTTTAAAGCTCAGTAGCAACGAAAATGCAAATGAAACAGAATGTGATGTTGCTAAAATGGAGCTAGACAATACTGGAGGTCCAGGACCTTCAGCTCTGTCTCGTACAAAACGAACTGTGAACGCTGTTATTTTTGAGTGTCCCACTGACAGATGAGAAGAAAATGATTCCTATGTCGCAAGACCTGACATCTTTATGAAGAGAAAGTGGACATGGGCCGCGGCTATGATCAGAGGTTGGTGGAGCAAAGTGAGTCAACACCCCTGAGGGTCTGCTCAGTTTATTTTCCCCTCTGCCCACTCATGCACTGCAAAATGTTCCATTGTGTTTCTGAAGAGTAGGGTCAGATCAGGAGGAGGTAGGACAGAGCAGTTGTAATATGGTAGTAAATGTCACTCTAAAGCAGTCTCGCCTGCCCAAGAGAGTATATTTAATTGGAGGTGATAAAGCTTATTTCTGCATGCCATACAAAGAATCACAAGGTATTTGCTATTTGGCTTATTTGATTCCCCTGATCAGGACAGTAGATGCCTCAGAAATAGCTTCACTGTATCCTCCATTGCATAGATACAGGAGGGAGTTAACATGCTCCCAATGTGTGATCAGCATCCTTTTACTCTGGTATGGTGTTTATGTGTCACAACAGGAACTTGCATCTTTATCTAAATTCTTAGAAAGTCACCTGAATGCCTCCAGTAGAGCTATGTTGGCTGAACATAAGGAGTTACAGGAAATCCAAACTGTCATTCTGCAGAACAGAATGGCTCTTGACTTCCTGCTTGCATCACACGGTGGCACCTGTAAAATTATAGGCTCTGAATGTTGTTCTTACATTTCTGATGCGACAGCTGAAGTGATGGATATGGCACATGAAACTGCATTAGGCATAAAGGAATTACATGTTAACCATGGGTTTAATTTTGGAGATTTTTCAGGTGACTTTTGTGGATTTGTACTGTAAATGCTGTTTTCATTCTGGAGTACTCCGTGGGTAGTCTGTAATGTCTAGAGTATGGGTAGTCAGTATTGATCTCATGATCAATAAGAGGGGATTGTTAGGGAATTTTCCATCATCAATATGCACTGGGTATATTGTAGATGTATTGGATCTGCCTATATTTGGACATGGCTCAACCTGTGACATTATCTATGTGGTTTAAAGTCTTTCCCCGGAGGAGAGAAACTTCAGAATTGAAGGGAGCATCAGAACATAACGTGTACTGATGATTCATTTATTTCTCCTTGAACAAGTAAATAAACCTTTTCAATGCAAGACATCCTGAAACTGAGATTCCACCGGAGTATGTTGAGTCTCAAATAGCAGCAGCTGGCCGATCATACAGCTGATACAGAGAGACCTCCTCCGGCTCACCAAAGGCAGACCCTCGTCCTCCACAGTGTTAACCCACCTGCAGGCTGAAAGTGTGTTTCTTGTAGAGTTGTTCATGTGTTATCTGTTGTTAATGATCTAGTGTGGTCTGCCTTTAGGGAGCAGCAGGAGAGTCTCTGTATTAGCTGGATACTGGATTGTTTCAGTAGTAATAAACACACATTTGCATAAAGCAGCACATGTTCTCTCCCATGTTAATAAGAGTATTAAAACCATGACAAATATCTCTTTTAAAGCATTTTTAGAACAAACAAAAAATGTGATTAATTTGTGATTAACCACGAGTTAACTCGTTCTTGTTTATTTATTGTACTAATGCACTTTATAGTCACATTCATATTTATTCTTTATCTTTGCACTAAATGTCTGATTTATATTGTTTGATGTACTGTTGTTGTGTTATATGTGCCTTGTAAGGTGACCTTGAGTGCTTTGAAAGGCACCTTTACATAAAATGCATTATTATTATTATCATTATTATTATTAACTCGTAACAGTTAAAACATTTCATTTCAAAATGCACTTGCATTGTTTTGTATTTTGTGACCTTCAGTTAAATAAAGGATTATGTTTCCAGTCAAATATTTAATCATTTAAGTTTTCTTAAAAAAAAAAAAAAAAAAGTTCTCATCTCATCTCGCCTCATTATCGTGTGTTGTCTCGTTCTCGTGAGTTAATATGAGGCTTTGGCAGTCTGGTAGACTCACACTTGATTAGTGTGACTCAAAGTTTCAGAATATTTAGAAGTAAATTCCCTCTTTGAGTTTGGATCCCTCCACTGCAGCTCAGCAAGGAAACACTGAAGAAACACAAACATACTTACTTGATATGTGGAACTCAGACTGCTGAAGCCTCATATTAGTTTACACTCTGGAAGTCATTTTTACTCACAACAAGACTGTGGATTTTAAATTCCTGAAAACATTTACATTCTACACATTTGTGTTCAACAAATCCTGAAAATTATGAACCAAACATTTGAAACTTCTTCACTGAAGAATTTGAATTGAATAAATAGAAATAAATCTACCAAAGCTACAGTCAGTGAACTCACATCAGAGTCTTCAGTCTACAGTTTGGACTCTCCAGTCCAGCAGACAGACGCTTCACTGATGAATCAGACAGTTTGTTCTCACTCAGGCTCAGATGTGTCAGATGGGAGGAGTTGGACTTCAGAGCTGAGGCCAAAACTTCACAGTGAGTCTCTGAGAGTTCACAGTACCAAAGTCTGTAATGACACAAATATTACAACATATGTTATCATGAAAGAGACACTTTATATTTACTTCATGCATTTGATGATCAAACAGTTTGACATTCACTATTTTGATGAACATTTGATCTTCACATCAGTGGTTCAGATCATCTTTTTGAATATTTGAAATCTTTGTTTTGTGAGGCATTTTATTCCTTTAATGGACAGTTGAGAGATAAACAGGAAACAAGAGGAGAGAGAGACAGAGAATGACATGCAACAAAGGTCCAGCACCAGAATCAAAGCACAGACCAGTAAGCTACCAGAACACTCCCAGTTCAGCTGATGCTGTCTCACTGTGTTCTCTGTGTGTGTGTGTGTGTGTGTGTGTGTGTGTGTCTTCATGTGTGTGTGTGTGAAAAAAACAGCTCAAGAACATCTGAGACTGAATATAACTGACAAGTTATTTCAAATAAATAAACCAAAGCTACAGTCAGTGAACTCACATCAGAGTCTTCAGTCTACAGTTTGGACTCTCCAGTCCAGCAGACAGACGCTTCACTGATGAATCAGACAGTTTGTTGTGACTCAGGTCCAGATGTGTCAGATGGGAGGGGTTGGACTTCAGAGCTGAGGCCAAAACTTCACAGTGAGTCTCTGAGAGTTCACAGTACCAAAGTCTGTAATGACACAAATATTACAACATATGTTATTATGAAAGAGGACACTTTATATTTACTTCATGCATTTGATGATCAAACAGTTTGACATTCACTATTTTGATGAACATTTGATCTTCACATCAGTGGTTCAGATCATCTTTTTGAATATTTGAAATCTTTGTTTTGTGAGGCATTTTATTCCTTTAATGGACAGTTGAGAGATAAACAGGAAACAAGAGGAGAGAGAGACAGAGAATGACATGCAACAAAGGTCCAGCACCAGAATCAAAGCACAGACCAGTAAGCTACGAGAACACTGCCAGTTCAGCTGATGCTGTCTCACTGTGCTCTGTGTGTGTGTGTGTGTGTGTGTGTGTGTGTGTGTGTGTGTGTGTGTGTGTGAAAAAACAGCTCAAGAACATCTGAGACTGAATGACTGAATATAACTGACAAGTTATTTCAAATAAATAAACCAAAGCTACAGTCAGTGAACTCACTTCAGAGTCTTCAGTCTACAGTTTGGACTCTCCAGTCCAGCAGACAGACGCTTCACTGATGAATCAGACAGTTTGTTGTGACTCAGGTCCAGATGTGTCAGATGAAGGTTGGACTTCAGAGCTGAAGCCACAACTTCACAGTGAGTCTCTGAGAGTCCACAGTCACAAAGTCTGTAATGACACAAATATTACAACATATGTTATCATGAAAGAGTACACTTTATATTTACTTCATGCATTCGATGATCAAACAGTTTGACATTCATTATTTTCTTTTTTTTTCAAAGTATATTTTTTCAGGCTTTTTTGCCTTTAATGTACAGGTCAGTAGAGATAGACAGGAAACAGGAGGCAGAGAGGGGGGAATGACATGCAGGATAGGACTGCTCGGTGCGGGATCCCAACTGGGGTTGCCTGCAGCGGGGACTGTAGCCTCTACACATGGGGCGGTTTCTCTACCCACTGAGCTATGCTCAACCCCAGACATTCACTATTTTGATGAACATTTGATCTTCACATCAGTGGTTCAGATCATCTTTTTGAATATTTGAAATCTTTGTTTTGTGAGGCATTTTATTCCTTTAATGGACAGTTGAGAGATAAACAGGAAACAAGAGGAGAGAGAGACAGAGAATGACATGCAACAAAGGTCCAACACCAGAATCAAAGCACAGACCAGTAAGCTACCAGAACACTCCCAGTTCAGCTGATGCTGTCTCACTGTGTTCTGTGTGTGTGTGTGTGTGTGTGTGTGTGTGTGTGTGTGTGAAAAAAAAACAGCTCAAGAACATCTGAGACTGAATATAACTGACAAGTTATTTCATCTATCAACAAGTAGAGCACTATTTTAACAATAATAAGAATTTGAATTTAATAAATAGAAATACATCTACCAAAGCTACAGTCAGTAAACTCACATCAGAGTCTCCAGTCCACAGTTTGGACTCTCCAGTCCAGCAGACAGACGCTTCACTGATGAATCAGACAGTTTGTTGTTACTCAGGTCCAGATGTGTCAGATGGGAGGGGTTGGACTTCAGAGCTGAGGCCAAAACTTCACAGTGAGTCTCTGAGAGTCCACAGTCCTTTAGTCTGTAATGACACAAATATTCCAACATATGTTATCATGAAAGAGACACTTTATATTTACTTCATGCATTTGATGATCAAACAGTTTGACATTCACTATTTTGATGAACATTTTATCTTCACATCAGTGGTTCAGATCATCTTTTTGAATATTTTAAATATTTGCTAAGTTAACATGAGGACATCTTGATTAGAAAACCACTTTTACTGTCCACTATGTTTAATGTGACTGCAAGATATTTAGACTCAGTTCAGCTCAGTGAACAGTTCCAGTTGAGAAAGATCATCTCTCTTTGCTACCTGCTGCTGTCAGGTTCACATCCATAAGCAGCTACATTTACTGACTCTTCACAAACACTAATGAAACTAATGACCTGACAATATTACACCTGATCATCATTAAATATGAATGTATTCAATATTTAGACGTTTAGTGTCCACTTTCTTTTCTGAGAATCTGAAAAACGGATTCAGCACCAATCAGGTTGAATTATTGTTATTTTATATATTATATTAGTAGTATATTTTTTCAGGCTTTTTTGCCTTTAATGTACAGGACAGTAGAGATAGACAGGAAACAGGAGGCAGAGAGAGGGGGAATGACACGCAGGATTCAAACCAGGGTCGCCTGCAACGAGGACTATAGCCTCAACACATGGGGCGGGTGCTCTAACCGGTGAGCTATGGTCAAACCCAGGTTGAATTATTTCAACATGATGTCATCAGAAAGATGTTATCAGTGTTTCAGCATTAAAATATAACATTGAGCTTTAATGTGTATCAGATCTCTTTAAACAGGCTGAATTCTGCCATTCTGCTCTTATATATTGATCAGACCTCTGTGCATTTCCTGCTACTACTCTTCTCTACACCAACAAGAGAGAAAACAGCTGAGAGTTTCTTTCTGTGAGCAACAGAATATCAGAAAGACTTCAGAACAACACCATGTAACACCACTTCCCTCTTTACAATAAAAAGATGAACTGATGAGAAATAAAAGGCTCCATTGCTCGGTTCAACACACTCAGGGGTTTAGTCTCTATGACCAGTAGTTTACGGAGGCTAATGTTGGTTAACGTTAGCTAACTTTACATATTGTTGTATAACTGATATTATTGAACCAGTTTGATGATTAGATCAGATCTTATTTTAAAGCCTTCTGAGTAAAATCAGGTATTACCTGTATGTCTGATTATATATCATGTAATAATAACTTTACTGCTTTCACTGATAACTGTAAAATACTGATATATGTTGTGATACAATGCTGCTGTAATAAAACCTCAACCACAACCTCTAAAGTCCTTCATGTGTTTCACCAGGTTTGAATGAATCCTCCAACACACAAAGGAAGAGAAAGAGAAGAATGAACTGTCAAATTACTAGAAATAAATAGAATAACATTATTTAAACTCACAACATTTAAACAGCTCAACAACATCTGAGACTGAATATAACTGACAAGTTATTTCAGCTATCAACAAGTAGAGCACTATTTACACTTTAATTTTATATCATTTACAATTGAAGAACTAAACTACTAATCTACACTGATTTATAATGTTAATCACATCTGGACTTACTGAGCCTTTCTGCAGTTCCTCACAGCTGGGATCAGTCTCAGTCGTCCCTCCTTTGATGTGTTGTACTTCTTCAGGTCCAACTCATCCAGAACCTCCTCTGACATCTGCAGCATGTAGGCCAGAGCTGAGCAGTCAATCACAGAGAGTTCGTTCCATGATCTGTTCCCTGACTTCAGGAACTGTTGGATCTCCTGATGTACTGAGCGGTCGTTCATCTCCATCAGACAGTGGAAGATGTTGATGCTTCTGTCAGGAGAGATATCACCACTGTTCATCTTCTTCAGGTTGTTGATGACTCTCTGGATGGTTTCTGGACTGTTGTCTGTCTGACCCAGCAGGCCTCCTAAGAGACTCTGATTGGACTCCAGAGAGAGGCCATGAAGGAAGCGGATAAACAGGTCCAGGTGGCCATTTTTACTTCTGAGAGATTTCTCCATGACTCTCTTCAGGAAGTCATCCAGGGATGTTAAACCATGATCACTGTCAGATGGCTTGTTTCTGAAATAAGCTGAAACTTTCTCGAGGACAGACTTTAGTTTTGATTCTCTCAGGAAGTCCTCCAGTACCTTTGTCTTCCTGCTGGTGTAACAGTGGTACATGTAGACTGCAGCCAGAAACTCCTGAACGCTCAGATGAACAAAGCTGTAGACTGTTTTCTGGAAGATCACACTCTCTCTTTTGAAGATCTGTGTACAAACTCCTGATAACACCGAGGCCTCTGTGACATCAAGACCACACTGCTCCAGGTCTTCTTGGTAGAACATGATGTTTCCTTTCTCCAGTTGTTCAAACGCCAGCCTCCCCAGCTTCAGAAGAAGGTTCCTGTCAGCCTCCGTCAGCTCCTGTGGACTCGTCTCATGTACCTCATCATACTTGTTCTTCTTCCTCTTTGTCTGAACCAGCAGGAAGTGTGAGTACATGTCAGTCAGGGTCTTGGGCAGCTCTCCTCTATGGTCTGTAGTCAACATGTGGTCCAGAACTGTAGCAGTGATCCAGCAGAAGACTGGGATGTAACACATGATGTGGAGGCTCCTGGATGTCTTGATGTGTGAGATGATTGCGCTGGACTGCTTTTTAACTCTGAATCTCCTCCTGAAGTACTCCTCCTTCTGGGGGTCAGTGAAGCCTCGTACTTCTGTTACCCTGTTAACACATGAAGGAGGGATCTGATTGGCTGCTGCAGGTCGGGAGGTTATCCAGACGAGAGCCAATGGAAGCAGCTTCCCCTTGATGAGGTTTGTCAACAGCACGCTGACTGATGACTTCTGTGTGAAATCAGACACGACCTCACTGTTGTTGAAATCCAGTGAAAGTCTGCTTTCATCCAGGCCGTCAAAGATGAACAGAACTTTACAGACAGCGAGCATCTTTGCTGTGAGCTTCTGTAATGTTGGATGGAAAACATGGATCAGCATGAGCAGACTGTACTGCTCATCTTTGATCAAGTTCAGCGACCTGAACGAGAACAGAATCAGCAGACTGATATCTTGGTTGTTGGAGCGCTGTGCCCAGTCCAGAGTGAACTTCAGCACTGAGAAGGTTTTTCCAACGCCAGCGACGCCGTTCATCAGAACCACTCTGATGTGTTTCTGTTGGTCAGGTAAGACTTTAAAGATGTCCTGACACTTGATTGGAGTGTCATGGAGGGTCTTCATCTTGGAAGCTGTTTCAAGCTGCCTCACCTCATGTTGGGTATTAACCTCTTCACTCTGTCTCTCTGTGATGTGGACCTCAGTGAAGATGCTGATGAGGAGGATTTCACTTCCTGCTTCATCAGTTCCTTGAGTCACACATTCACATGTGCTGCTCAGGCTGATGTGATGTTCATCTAAAAGCTCCTGCAGACCACTTACTGCTGAAAGAGAAGAAAAAAGGTAGAATGAACCAGAAATCAGTGTGACTGTTAATGTTCAGTAGGATAGAGGAGGTAGATTCCTGTTTTCAGAGATGATGACATCAACAGACAGATCTTCAGCCTTACTTTGTACAGTGCTGGTCTGACTGTCTGTCTGCAGTCCAGCTCTGGTTCTGGATCTTTTTCCACACTGGGGACAGGAGGAGTCTCCTGATGAAGCAGACTGGTCCCAGACTGGATCCTTCAGGACGTCCTGACACAAAGAACAGCAGGACATCTGCTCCTCCACAGAAACAGCCCTCCTCTTCCTCTCTCTGTGGACATGAACACATTCTTTATGTCACATGACATTAGTGGAGGCCAACCGACAGCTCACAAGCTGCATGCAGCTCTTTCCCTTCATAAACAGTCCAGACTGTTAGTATTTACACACTTACACAGTTTCTGTTCTTCAGCCTCTGAGATTCAACACATTCAATTTGAGATAAAATAATATATAGCAAGATTACAAGAGTTCAACAGTAATTAAACAGAGACAACAATGTGCCAGCAAAGACAGAGAAGAACAAGAAGAAGACCGCAAATTAAAGCTGCAAGCAGCATTGGGCGGGACCTCGGCCCCTTGCGCATGTCGAAGCAGAAAGGTTTCCGTTAGGGGCATTTAGATGCCTTCAGACCCGGGGGTCTCTCTCTCTCTCTCTCTCTCTCTCTCTCTCTCTCTCTCTCTCTCTTCAGGTCAGTTTACAGTAGAAACAGTCTCTTACTTTGTGTCTGAGGGTCCAGGTTCATTACTGAAGAGAGGAACAACACCTTTAGACCGGTCACTCTTCATAGACAGACAGCTGGATATTACAGACTCTGCTCCGTCCTCCTCTTCCTCCTCTTTCTTCATCTTCTGGAGTCTGAGAAGTAAACCAGTAACACTGGAGACACACACACATACACAGTATAATAAACCCAGTCCTGCCTCTCAACTTAGTAGCTTCTTATTAGTTGACATGACTTTAACTACAACCATGTGTGTTTTCTAGTCATCACAAAGAGAAACTTTGAGTCTGGTTTAAATCCAACAAACAGACTTCAGATAAACATGTGTGTGCTTCTTAACTGTGACTTCTCTCTATTTAGAGCTCAGCAGTGAGTCACGTTACATCGTTGTGAGGACGCAGAAACCAGGAAAACTACAACAGGAAACAACGTTTAACACCTCAAACTCTGTCATTTCACATTATTCTGACACACTTTAATCAACTAAACAATGAATGTGATAAATAATCATCAGATTGATCAATAATGACAGTAATCATTATTTACAGTCCTGATATTAACACTCACCTGCCTCAGACTTGCTATTTTCCTCCTTCTGCTCTGATGACTGTAAAATGACATCTGACTGAATACTTTCAACTTCACTGCATTGGTCACAATTCTTCCTCAGACTTGCTGTTTTTCACAATTTCAGACTTGTTTCAGTTCATGTGGAACTATCATCAGTCCCTGTTACAGTAGGAGCTAAACTCTGCTTCATCAGTGCTGTATGTGTGCAGGCTGCTGTTTGCTGATTAAAGATGACAGTCATCTTTTCCTCATAACTTAATAACCAGTCTAACTGGTCTGATGGTAAGTGATGGTTCAGATGGTGTCATGTTACTCTTATGTATTAATAGGCTGTCATGGGCCCTGTCAGTCAAATCTGATCAACCCACACCCACACAATCCTGGGAATGTGTTTTTCCCAAACCTTTACATAACTTGTCCTGATTGATTCATTAAAAGTTCAGAGCCAAAAGTAACAACACGCATTACTGACACACCATAACAGTTTACATGCAGTGAGCACTAGTACAGAAAAATAGTCAATTATGAACAATAAAAAGTCTTTCAACCATCAAATGAAGCACTGACAGCTCGTTTACCAAAGTAAAGGCAACAGTGTAAAATACTCCAGAACAAGTCTTGCAAATAAAATCTTTCTGACAGCAGAAACTTAAAATGTATAAGAGTCATAAAATAATGTCAGACCTGTTGTGTTGGATTGCAGTAGATTGGTGTATATGTATATATATAAAAATATTATTAACTCTGTTTAAAGTACAGTGTCACAAACACAAAGATTTCTTAATTTTACCATAAACTCTCTCAGATTAATTAAAAAGTACTTATTTACTTTCTGTAATACTGCATACTTCATCACTATAATACTGCAGTACTTTTACTGTAATACTGCATACTACATCACTATAATACTGCAGTACTTTTACTGTAATACTGCATACTACATCACTATAATACTGCAGTACTTTTACTGTAATACTGCATACTACATCACTATAATACTGCAGTACTTTTACTGTAATACTGCATACTACATCACTATAATACTGCAGTACTTTTACTGTAATACTGCATACTACATCACTATAATACTGCAGTACTTTTACTATAATACTGCATACTACATCACTATAATACTGCAGTACTTTTACTATAATACTGCAGTACTTTTACTGTAATACTGCAGTACTACATCACTCATAATAATGCAGTAAAGACATATCAGCCACACGTAACATCACACCTCCAACTACTAACAGGAAAAAAACTAAAAATTTAGTACTAAAAATACCCAAAAGTTGTTCTAATAAAACAAATATTAGTATTATAGTATTATAAGTTTGTATGTGTAAAATGTAAGATAACAAATGTAAGATGTTTTGCATTAAACTGAAGCATGAAACACGATAAAACACACAGAGGAAGATGTTGAAACGAACTGAACAAACTAAAACAAAATCACTCTGGAATAAAACCAATAAGACAAATAAATCAATTACAGTGGTGGCTGCTCACGTGTTTCCTTGCTCATAGCTCCTCAGAAATCCTCCTCGATCCTCAATCCTAGCGAGACATCAATTAAGAGAATTGAGAAGCAGCCGTGGTCTACCAGCAGGAGCCTTGTGGGAGGAGTTGGCTCATCATGGAGATTCAGCTCACCTGGACTGAGCATCTTCTATATCAGCTAGTGGCAGCCAGTCACGTGGTCTTTCTCCTCTGACTTCCAACATGTTTGGTTTTTGCTTCATTTATTTTTTAGGATATGTACAATAAATGTGTGGTCTCCCCTATTTTGTCCATCCGTGAGCCGGATTGTGACAAATGTCACAGAGTCAGAATGAACTGTGGAAACAAAGTCCTGATTACCTGGAAACTCAAACTGTTTCTAAAGAAAACAAACCGATACTAAGATCTGACCAGCTGTAGGTTGATAACGCACCCAAACCTGTTCTGTCACTTTATGACAGAACAAGATCTGATTAGACTGATCTGATACATCACTGCAGTTTGACAGAAAGTGGAGACAGATTACAGTGTATCACTCCAAAGTGTTAGCCTATATTTGGTGTCCTGGTTCAGAACAGTAAACAACTTTTGTCAAGATTTTGTCATGACCTGTTATTTCCCCCATTAACTGTTATTATGGATAAAATGACCATAAGCAAGAGTCTGTCTGAGTCACATTTTAAACATATTTGTATTTTACATCATTTGTCGTCATTTTCACGTGAGGCTGAAAAATGTTTAGCCGGCGCAGCATCAGTACAGATCAGAACATCATCTGACATGATCTCTCTCTTGGACAAACAAAGATCCATTCACATTCCATGGAGGACGTCATAACTTATCAGAGAGACTTCACTCCCTTTTCTAACATCAGACCAGCGTCAGAAATTAAAAGACACATTCCTGAGTTCCACTTCTCTCTCTCAACACAGCATGAAAGTGAGAAATAGTGTTAAAACTTATACACAAACTTCTTGAATATCAAAACTTCAATATCAATTACTTATATCAGTATAATTATAATTAATTACCTAAAGAAAACCTCCATCATCACAGTTATTACAGCTATCACAGATAAATGTGTATTTGAAGAACTGTCATTATAATTTCTCCTTTCATAAACACAAATGTTGGTATGAGAACGTTTACTTCATGTGAGAAGGTGTTACATTGCTGTTATGTTTACATTATGGTGATAATCAATTATCTATCATGGAATAAGTAGAATAACAATATGATTATGTTTGATCATGTTAATCCTTTTCAGGTTTTAATGAAGGATGATGATAAAAAGTTTTGCGGTAAAAATCTGGAAATTAGATCCTCAAAGTAGCTGTGATGAAGACTGTGTAAAGTGAATTCAGACATTTTCTTCTAAACACATTAAATGGGTCATAAATGTATTTCTAAAAAATGTGTAAAAAGCATTTCAACCATTTAGATTTGAATTGTGGAGCTAGGATTAGCATAAACCCGCCCCTGCTGCTGTAGAGGTATAAATACATTCAGCGCTAACTGCTGCTACTACAGTCTACAGTTAGCCAGTTAGCTGAGTTAGCCGCTGAGTTAGCTGCCGAGTTAGCAGCAGAAAGCTCTCAGATGTAGCGTCCATGTTTCTGGTGGAGGTGGTGACTTTGATTGACAGGTGACACTTGGTAGGGGGCGGGGCTTCATCGGACTCTGCAGCCACACCCACAGCGTTTGGGAGCAGAGAAAGAGGCTGATTTTTACACAACTTTGAAGCCTAATTTCATATATTTGGCGATTTTTTTTAATCATTCAAATTTGGCAGGGTGGTTAACAACACACTTTTCTGTGGTATGTCAGACTCAGAACACATATTTATTCTTACTTTACACGGACTGGGCGGCTGTGGCTCAGGAGGTAGAGCAGAGGTAGAGCAGTCGTTCTCCAATTGGAAGATTGGTGGTTCGATTCCCGGCTCCTCCAGTCAACATGTCGATGTGTCCTTGGGCAAGACACTTAACCCCAAAATTGCTCCCGTTGCTGTGCCAACGGTGGGTGAATGTAAATGAATGATTAGATTCCCTCCTGATGAGCAGGTTGGCGCCCTGCGTGGTAGCTCCTGCCATCAGTGTGTGAAAGGGTGAATGTAAATGAATGATTAGATTCCCTCCTGATGAGCAGGTTGGCGCCCTGCGTGGTAGCTCCTGCCATCAGTGTGTGAAAGGGTGAATGATTGTAATGTAAAGCGCTTTGAGTGGTCGCAAAGACTAGAAAGGCGCTATATAAGTACAGTCCAGTCCATTCACTTTAAAGTTTTTGTAATCTTGTATTTTTTGTCAGCAAACGTACAGAGAAAAGGCCTTTTAAAGTAAACACATCAGTAAGTTTTGCATTCAGCCTGTTTTTGACATTTTTGAAGATTTGGTGGGGTGGCACATGACTTTGTATGTTGCCTGCTCCACAAACTGCAGTGTTGGACTATACATTTAATCCCTTGTTAAATGAGTTCACACAACGTTGATTAAGCCTATCACCAGCAGATAAATCTCTGTGTAGTTCACATAAGGAGATTTTAAATCTTGAGAATCTGACTGTCCAGTACGTCTGCGGGTTGGGAAGCAAATTTCCGGTTAGCCGTCTGCTAACTTTAATTGGGATAAAGTAATGTAATTGTGTGGCTCTTCTAGACTGTCCAAATATCATGATATGAATGAAGTCCTGGTAGTGAAACGAGTTGTTTTGTCGGGTTACATGATGCTCAAACCAATTTATCCCCCATTTTATAGCCAGAAAAGTCGCAACCATAGGTCTATAGGGCTCTGGGTGCAGTGTGTTACCATGGTTACGTAGACGTATTGTGTGTGTGACGTATTGGTGTTCATGTTCATTTGTCATTGCCTTCACTTACAGACCTTGTTTTGTACAAGTTGCTTTTTTTTGCCACTTAAATTTTAATGTTTTTGAAGATAAACGTCTGTCAACTCTACAACTTGTCATAACAGAGAGGGAAAGTGTGGTCCTCACCAGTGACCAAAAAACTGGTGGACCCCACAACTGACAAAAACAAGACTGTGTGTGTGTGAGAGAGAGAGAGATATAAAGAGATTTAGATAAGTGCAGATCTTCTCATATAGAGCAGGATATTTTCCTAAAAACAACCAATTTCTTTCTAAGTAATTTGTGACAAATTATGTAAAATGTGTTAAACAAACCAGCACAGACTGATCCCAACTCTCTACTGACCTCAGAGTCTCCAGTCTGCAGTCTGGACTCTGCTGAAAATCAATCAGTTGCTTCATGTCACATCTGATCAGGTTGTTTCCACTCAGATCCAGCACTCTGAGACGGGAGGAGTCGTACTTCAGAGCTGAGGTGTGTGTGTGTGTGTGTGTGTGTGTGTGTGTTTGTGTGTGTGAGAGAGAGAGATTTAGATAAATTAAGATCTACAAGACTCTATGTGTGCACATACACACATTTATTTTCAATGAACTAGAACAGTGTTAAACCAGGGAGAGGAAGAAGAGGAAGATAATCACTGATTGATGACTGACTACTGATGGTAATTTTATAGTTTTTAAACAGTTATTGTGGTAAACACACACGGAAGAACTTCTGTATGATCCATCTGGTAGAGAGTGAGATGTCGCTGTATTACCAACAGATGGATCATCAGGATCCAGCTGATCCTCTCTCAACACTCCTGGATGTTCACTCTCACTCTGACAGAGATCAATCCAATACCATCCATCTGATGAGAGAAGAAGAAAGAACAGAGGAGATAAATGAGTGTTTAGTGAGACTCACTTGATAAGCTGTCAGTCAGTGATGCAGCACATCCAGTATAAGGAGCAGCAGGGACTTCAGTCCTGTTCAGACCAGAAGTGGAACAGCTGTGCAGCGTAGCTTGCTTCCTTTCAGCTCTCATGTTAACGTGTTGGAGTGAACACACTGAGCTCCAAGCTCACGCACCTGCACACACTTTTACTATCAAGTGTGTTTCCTGGTTTCCAGATTTCACTCAAGTACACAGAGGAAATAAAGTGCTGAGAGTCATGAACACATCATTACTGCAGAAACAGAGACATTCACTCATCAGTTTACTGATGGATTTACTGCTGATACATGTCAACTCTTATCAAAGTTTAAAGCTACAGAGTCTCTGTGGGATTTGAAGATGTTTCCTGCTGTTAAATCATCACATGACAATCAGTCAGAGATCTCAGCTAAACAGCTGCTGTGATTCCTGGACTTCAGCAGAGGTTCTGGTCTGTATAAAGACCACATGGTTACTAAACGTAATGATGCTTGTGTGAAATCAGAGCCAGTGATTTGCAGGCTGCAGTCAGACTGATCTTAGAGCTCTGAAAAAGATGAACTAATCGAATGATCAATAGTTTAGCAGCCACTCGCTAGCTGTGGAGCTCAACCACTTCTTTGCCCGCTTTGAGGTGCATGAGACCAACTCTGCACATGCACTACTACCATCTGCCACTGACAAACCAGCATTCACTGTGAATGTTGAGGATGTCAGGAATGTCTTCCATATAGTTAACCCCAGGAAGGCTGCAGGCCCAGACAACATCCATGGGAGAGTGCTCTGAGACTGCGCAGATCAGCTGGCTGTATTTACGAACATTTTCAACCTCTCACTGGCAACATGCACTGTTCCAAAATGTTTCAAAACCATCACTGTTGTACCCGTCCCTAAGAAAACACATATCAGCAGATTACATGACAATAGACCAGTAGCACTTACTTAAACTGTGATGAGGTGCTTTGAGAGGCTGTTCCTGACACATGTTAAATCACTACTCCCCCCCTTCCTTAATCAACATCAATTTGCATATAGAGCCAACAGGTCAACAGAGGACAGATTAACACTGTTCTGCACTCTGTACTGACCCACCTGAAACACCCTGGCTCATATGCAAGGATCCTGTTTATAGACTTCAGTTCTGCATTCAACACCATCATCCCCAGCAGACTGGTAGACAAACTGCTCAATCTGGGTGTCGCTGTGAGCACAAGCAGATGGATCAAGGACCTCCTAACAGACCGCCCCCAGACTGCCAGGTTGGGATCCTTCCACTTCCCATCCCTGACTCTCAGCACTGGAATTCCGCAGGGGTGTGTGCTATCCCCAGCCCTGTACACACTGTACACTTTTGATTGTACACCAACCCACAAGACAAACAAAATAATTAAGTTCGCTGATGATACAACAGTGGTGGGGCTGATCCAAAATGATGATGAGTCAGCATACCGGGACGAAGTCCACAAACTGACAGTTTGGTGCTCGAACAACAACCTGGCACTAAACTCCAGTAAAACAAAAAACTGATAGTGGACTTCAGGAGGAGGAGGAGTGTGGAACCCGCTCCCCTGAACATCAAAGGAGCCGAGGTTGAGAAGGTCAGTGACTTTAGATTCCTGGGTACACACATCTCTCAGGATCTCTCATGTTCTACAAACACCACAGCTGTTGTGAAGAAGACACAGCAGTGCACCTATTTTCTGAGGACACTAAGGAAAGTTAACCTCTCTCAGGAGCTGCTGCTGTCCTTCTATAGATGTTCTGTGGTTTTTTATATATGTTTTATATTTTTATAATGTTATGTTGTTTATATCGCACCACTAAGGGGTTGCACGAGAATTTCGTTGGAAAACTAATGTTCAATGACAAAGTATTCTGATTTTGATTCTAATTTCTGTCCAATCCTGAAGCCTATCACCATTCTCCTCTCACACCTTCATTGAGGAAAGCAGCACTGAGAAGGTTGGAGCTTCACCAGGAAATACTGGATCTTTGCTTTCATACTGACTGTGTTCAATACTAAACTGCTGAAACCAGCACAGACTGACTCCAACTCTCTACTGACCTCAGAGTCTCCAGTCTGCAGTTGGGACTCTGCTGAAGATCAATCAGCTGCTTCACGTCTGAATCCTGCAGGTTGTTTCCTCTCAGTTCCAGTTTTCTCAGATGGGAGGGGTTGCACTTCAGAGCTGAGGTCAGATAATCACAGCTGATCTTTGACAAACTGCAGAACATCAAGCTGAATAAAGAATAAATGAAGTCAGTTTAGAAACAAAGTTCATGTTTGAAATTATAAAATGTTTCATAATCTGTTCAGAGCTGAAGAAGATTTAAATGTAGAAGTTTAGAAATTGTGTGTGTGTGTGTGTGTGTGTGTGTGTGTGTGTGTGTGTGTGTGCATATTACTTTGTGTGTATGTGGGTCTGAATGTGTGTGTGTATTTCTGTGTGTTGTGTATGTGTGTGTGTGTGCGTGTTTCTGTGTGTGTATGTCTGGATGTGTGTGTGTTTATATGTCTCTGTGTGTGAGTGTGAGTGTGAGTGTGAGTGTGAGTGTGTGTGTGTGTGTGTGTGTGTGTGTGTGTTCTGAAGGATCAGTATCAATGATCAATCATTATTCATTAAAACACATTAAAGAAAATAAAGAAATATCTCTCCATCAAGTAAATTTGATCAGTTTCAAACAGATATTAGTTGAGAGGATCTTCTGAATACAGATGTGACTCTTTAACAACAATTATAAACTTTACTTTAACTAGCTGCAGACATTTTCTACATTTTCTTTAACAATCAGTCATCTTTTATAACTACACACTAAACTTTGTACAGTAAAAACATGAAGCATGAAAACATGGAAACAAATGAACTTCATGATGTAAGTTATGAACATAAATTAGGTTCAGATGTTAAACATTAAGATCAACAATAGTAACAGACAGTCAGTGAACTGACCCCAGAGTCTCCAATTTGCAGTCTGGACTCTCCAGAAAACCACACAGCTGCTTCACTCCTGAATCCTTCAGCTTGTTTTCACTCAGTTCCAGCTTTCTCAGATGGGAGGAGTTGCACTTCAGAGCTGAGGCCAGATAATCACAGCTGATCTCTGACAACCTGCAGAACATCAATCTGAATAAAGAATAAATTAAATCAGTTTAGAAACAAAGTTCATGTTTGAAATTATTAAATGTTTCATAATCTGTTCAGAGCTGAAGAAGATTTAAATGTAGAAGTTTAGAAAATGTGTGTTTTTGTGTTTGTGTGTGTCTTATATGTAACATAGACTCATTTATAACACCTTTTCATGTACATTTATGGACATTTTTCTGTGTCTATTTTTAGTTTCACAAGAAAGAAAGATTGTTCCTGGCATTGTTAAGTATGGTGACAAAGATCTTCAGTAAATAGACTTCAACTTACTACACGTCTGAGTCATCTTTCACCTTTCCAGAAACAAAGTGTTTAGCTATCTGTCACTCCATGAAGCCACGCACGTAGGGGACAGAATAATGCTCTTGAGGACTTTGAATGGGAGGAGATTTGTAAGAGCTCTCGATCATTCTCCTACAACTGTAGACAAGTGGTAGCTACTCGGAATACTGTCCCAGATGTAAGACTGAAGCAGGTACTCTTCTACATATGTTCTGGACATGTAGAAGTCTGGGGCAGTACTGGAGATCCATATTGGACATAGTTAAAGCAATTGTGTGGGTGGAAATCCCAACCAACCCACGACCGACACTACTGGGGGATCTTTGTGGCTTAAAGAGCTCTCAGCATGCTTTTTTTTTTTAAGATTTTGTTGGCATAGACGCCTTTATTAATCAATAGATCGACAGGAAACATGGGAGAGAGAGGGGGGGGTGACATGCAGCAAAGGACCTCCGATCGGGATTCGAACCAGGGTCTGCTGCGTATATGGCATGCGCTCTAACCACTCGACCACCTGCGCGCCAGCTCTCATCATACTTAACGTCAGAGATGATCATGTTTAATCTTAAGAAAAAGCCGTCACTCATTGATGAATGTTTGATGAACTGTGCTGCAGTGTCGTGTAGGGAGTTGCTGGCACTAGCGGGTGTTTGGGGCGTGGCTCTATAATCCGCCTAAAGTGTGGGAAAACTGCCAGAAGGTTGAGTGTAACACCATGCTATATAAGACAATGATACATGTTGTTGTTGTTCTTGTTATTGTTTTGAAAAATTTCAATAAATAAATTGTAAAAAAAAAAAGTTGTTTAACAGTAAGATCAACAATAGTAACAGACAGTCAGTGAACTGACCCCAGAGTCCCCAGTTTACAGTGTGGACTCTCCAGAAAACCACACAGCTGCTTCACTCCTGAATCCATCAGGTCGTTTCCCCACAGATCCAGAAATCTCAGATGGGAGGGGTTGGACTTCAGAGCTGAGACCAGATAATCACAGCTGATCTCTGACAACCTGCAGGAACTTAATCTGAATAAAGAATAAATGAAGTCAGTTTAGAAACAAAGTTCATGTTTGAAATTATTAAATGTTTCATAATCTGTTCAGAGCTGAAGAAAATTTAAATGAAGAAATTTAGAAAATGTGTGTGTGTGTCATCAATGAATCAATCTTTATTTATAAAGCGCCACAACAAAGTCATCTCAAGGCACTTTACACATAGAGCAGGTCTAAACCGAACTCTTCAGGTTTAATTTAAAGAGACCCAACATTCCCACATGAGCAGCACTTGGTGACAGTGGAGAGAAAAAAACTCCCTTTTAAACAGGAAGAACCCTCAGAACCAGACTGAGTGGGAGAACATCTGCCTGGACCGGTTAGAGTAGAGAGGAGAGAAAGGAAGGAGAGGAGAGAGAGGAAGGAGAGGAGAGAGGGGAAGGAGTTGAGAGAGAAGCACATTGAAGGTCCAGGACTGGAATCTGTCAAACAGACGTCTACAGGCCCAGATTACCTGTGAGACCAGAAAGCACAGACAACTCCGGGGAAGAAGTTTGTATTATTGAATGCATTAATAGAACATGAATGTTAATGGATATAGATGGATGGATAGAGAGAGAGAGGGAGCAGCATAAACTAGGAGCTGGAACCCTAACTGTAAGCTTTATCACAAAAGGAACGTTTGAAGCCTACTCTTAAATGTAGAGAGGGTTCCGCCCCCCGGAACCAATCTGGGAGATGGTTCCACAGGAGAGGAACCTGAGAACTGAAGGCTCTGCCTCCTGTTCTACTTTTAGAGATACTAAGAACCACAAGTAGACCTGCATGCTAGGAGCGCAGTGTTCTAGTAGGTTCATAAGGTTCTATGAGCTGGGAGCACAGTGTTCTAGTAGGTTCATAAGGTTCTATAAGCTGGGAGCACAGTGTTCTAGTAGGTTCATAAGGTTCTATGAGCTGGGAGCGCAGTGTTCTAGTAGGTTCATAAGGTTCTATGAGCTGGGAGCGCAGTGTTCTAGTAGGTTCATAAGGTTCTATGAGCTGGGAGCACAGTGTTCTAGTAGGTTCATAAGGTTCTATGAGCTGGGAGCACAGTGTTCTAGTAGGTTCATAAGGTTCTATGAGCTGGGAGCGCAGTGTTCTAGTAGGTTCATAAGTTACTATCAGCTCTTTAAGATATGATGGAGCCATTAAGAGCTTTGAAATTGAGGAGAAGGATTTTAAATTCTATTCTAGATTTTTCAGGAAGCCAGTGCAGTGAAGCTAAATGCAGTAATATGATCTCTCGTTCTAGTTTTTGTCAGAACGCGTGCAGCTGCATTCTAGACCAGCTTGAGAGTCTTTATTACAATAATTCAGCCTAGAAGTAACAAATGCATGGACTAGTTTTTCAGCATCATTTTGAGACAGGATATGTCTGATTTGCGTAATATTACACAGATGAAAAAAGGCAGTCCTTGAAATGTGTTTTATGTGGGTTATGTGTGTGTTTGTGTTGTCTGTTTGTGTGTCTGTTGTGTGTGTTCAGGTCTCTATACTGAGAGTCTGAGGGAGGAGGAACAGCAATGGGAGCCTCATGATGAAAAAAAAAATGTATAAGTGTGTTGTTCTATTTGTGTGATAGGATTCATGTTTTTTATTAGCAATACGTTATAATTTGTGATAATTTGATTCTTTATATTTATATATTAGAACTGTTTCTATTCTTCGTACTTAATTTTCGGTATTTATAGTTATTATTTCCATAAATACCTAAATCTTTTACAATGCTGTGTATGGCATATTGCATATTGCATATGATAATTCATACTTAGAAAGTAGAACTGAAGTGACATGTATTACTAGGTGATTAGCTAAAACTAGAGCTGTCAAAGTTAACACAATATTAACACATTTTAACGGCACTATTTTTTTGATGCACTATTAACACACTCAGGTTGTGTTTGACCCTTGTCCCAGCCTGTAGTTTGGAAATAAGGAAGCGATGCAGCAGTAACGTTTATGATAACAAGCAGAAATGGAGAAAGAAGAGTCTTATAAACGGTAAATTCAGCTTCTGATCTGATGTGCTGAACCTGACCGCTCCTGCAAATAAACTGTCTCAGAGCATGAATACATGAATCCATATCCAACGAATAAGCCATCTCCAGGTGTACAGCTCTGTTACTCATGCAGGTAAACAGGACTCCATATCGTTTAACCATACTTCTTCCTCGTCTCAATTCAAGTTGGGCCAAAATATTCCAATCCAACGTTGGTGAAATGAGGGAGGTCAGGTAGGAGTCTTTCCTGTGGCAAATCTGCCATTTTCTGCTCCCCTGTTCTGCCTCTCACACGTCGACACATAACACACCTTGAAATTATTTTTCTTGCTACTGAGTGTCCTTTTTACAACCCAGTACTTCTTACGAAGCTCAGACAGCATGTAGTTTCTCCCACTGTGTCCAGAGCATTTGTGGATGTGTCGTAGTAGAGATCTGAAATGTGAGCATCTTTAGGCAGGATCTATGTAGGCGACCACCTACAGTACTCTTATGTCTTTGTTTAGTACAGGGTCTTACTGCTTAGGACAGATCTTACTGCTCCTTTTCACTCTGAATGGTGCTGTTTCCAGTGCTGCCATTTCGACTGGGAATGATTGCCTCTGTGAGAGATCTTCCACTGTGAGGAGCTGTCCACCAAGTGTGGTCTCGAAAGTGCTGAGTTCAGTGCTCATCTTTTGGTTGCTTGAGTGGGTGGTGATCTGACCTGAGGTAAGTTCCGTTGCTTTTTGATGACCAACATCAGAGTGTTCTTTATTTTGACATACCATGCCACTGTTTTTAATAGTCTCATCCAATCTGAGAAGGAGATAAGATGGTCTGTGGGAGTTTCATTGCTTGTCACTGTCGTGAATACAGCAGCACTTTTTCTGACCTCTGGGTCATCTTGTAACACTGCTTGAGAGACCAATGATTTTTCCACAGCCCAATTTCCTTACGCCTTCCAAAGGAACTCTGGGGCATATATCCATCTTCTTTGTTGCATGAATTTGACTGCACTCATTTCTCTCGAGGCGTCATCACCAGGATTGTCCTTGATTCTTACATATCTCCATTGAGACAGGTCTGTATTGTAAGGAAAGGAAATTCGTTTCCAGGTATTTTTCTCCAAACGAATAATGTTTAAGGTATGTTTAATTTGGAGCTACATACCTCCTTTGAAGGGTTTCTTTGTAGCTTTGTTTCATTTACGTGTTGGACACATCAACATTTCCTCTCCCTTTTATTTACTTGATCCACCAAAAGTCCTCCAGTTAGGATCCACAGCTTGTCATTGACAAATTGTAGTGGCCAAAAAACCTCAAAATGTGTGTGTCCTTTAACTCCTGACCTATTTCACTTTTACCAAAGTGGAGTGAGCAGTGTGTCTGACGCGCAGTCACAAAAGATCCAGTGACCAGTGTTGTTCTTGGAATGAAAGGAATTTATTGTCAAAACAATAAACAACAACACAAAGAATTAAAGAAAAATATGATGCTTATTTTAAGTCCATTGATCTGATGATGCTGCAGTCAATGGCAATATCGCTGCTTCCGGCTGCCAATTCCGCCTCTCTTCTCAAACTTCAAAACTTAAAGGTTAAAACCCTGCCCTCAACACCTGAGGAGGGAGGAGGGCACACCTTACTGCCAGAGATAAAAATTCATTTTTTAATCAACAATTCATCTCAAATAATCAATATATCCTGTAAACAGAAATAAATTAAATAGCCATTCACGAGCAAGGAACACATCACCAACGAGATACGTTTTAACAGATTTATTGACAAAATTTGAATGAATTGTGTATTCTTGATGCGGAACGATTCTTGATACGGTGATTCTTGATGCGGTGTGGGGAGGTCGGACGAAGGATCCGCCGCTGCGCCCGGGCAGTGACGAACCCCCAGGAACCTATAAGAGAGGAGAGAAGAACAGAAGAGAGGGCGGGGGGGAGGGAAACTCGAAAGCGAGAGTGAACGAGGGGGAAGCTGTTAGGTCTGTTTATATAGGAGCCGGAAGGGGTGTAATTGGTGTGTGTTCCCGCTCCTGAAACTGCGCTTATCAAGCTTCGATTCACGAGCAAGGAACACATCACCAACGAGATACGTTTTAACAGATTTATTGACAGAATTTGAATGAATTGTGTATTCTTGATGCGGAACGATTCTTGATACGGTGATTCTTGATGCGATGTGGGGAGGTCGGACGAAGGATCCGCCGCTGTGCCCGGGCAGTGACGAACCCCCAAAAACCTCCAATTATTTGAGACGTGCTCGTGCGGATCTTAGATCGTTGAGTCTGAGCAGATATAGCGGTGATACGTTAATGAGCGTTAATAGTGAGAGTCCGAGATACGAGCAAGACGGCACGGGTCGAAGTGTGATGGTGACACGGTGAATTCTGAGCATCCAAGGAAACTGAAGATGGTATATGGAATATGGAATATGAACATCGCTTTGAGGGTCAGGGCGATGTGAGGAGTTTGGTATCCTCAACGAATGGTGTGTAAGCAAGTGGACAGCAGATTGGCGGTAAGAGAAAGCCGTTTGGCTGGTTCTTGGCTGACGAGACCAGCGAGAAGTGACTTACTTGGGGATGGTTTATGGTTGGGCTGGGATTACCTGTGATTAGTTTGGAGAAAAACTAGTACCGCTGAGGTAGGGTTTGATAGTAGGTGTTTTATGTTCATGGCAGAATGAGCATAGGTGATGTAGCAGATGACAGTGGTGAGATAGAACGAGGGGGAAATGATGTAGCATCGGTCATGAAAGTGTTGGAACTTATTCCAAGCTGTCCAGTAGGAGGAGAGTGTAGAAGATAAGCTGTTAATATTGTAGTTTGGAATTCAAAGATCAGGATTGTTAAAGATGGATTTACAGATTGAAGTCAATGCAGAATATGGAGGAACTGAAGTCAGCAGCGGTTTGGCGTGCAGAGCCAGTTTCTGAACTTCTGGAACATAAAATGAGAGAGAGAGTCAGCGATGGTATTATGGTGGCCTGGGACGTAGGCGGCGTGGAGGATATTGGTTAGTGATGGAGTGCCACGTGAGCGACGCATGAATGGCGTGATTGAAAGGAGTTGGAGCGACCTTGGTTAATGATTTCAACGACTGAGATTATCATAGTGTATAAGAATGGATTAACTAGACTATTCGTGTCCCCATAGAACAGCAGTGGCTACTACGGGGGTAGATTTCGAAGAGGCGGAGGAAGCGACCTGGCAATTGTCCATGAGTTCTGGGGGCCATTCTGATGCTAACCATCTACCGTTGTAGAAACCCCCAAAATCAGCAGAGGGAGTGGCATCAGTGTAGCTGGATGTCAAGGGAGTTAGTCAGCTGATCATCATAAAAGAAGGAGATACCGTTCCGGCTAGAGAGGAGATGGAACCACAAGCGAAGCTCTGCGAGACAGGATTGGTTCCGTGACAAGGAAGACAGAAGCGACAGGACGATACGATAGACCGCAGGTGGCTCTAAGAGCGTCGATAATGAAATAGTTATGGTGGTGAAATAGGACGACATATATATGTTACTTTGAACGTGTGACAGGAGCATTGATAATGAAATGGTAGAAGTGATGAGATAGAACGAAGTGTAAGTTACGTTAAACATATGAAAGGGGCGTTGATAATGAAATGGTCGAAGTGACGAGAGAGAACGACAGGTAGTTTACGTTAAACGTGTGAAAGGGGGTGGTCTCAGCTGGCCATTTGGCGGAGAACGATGCATCGTTCTGTCTGATGAAGTTGCGGGAGTAGCACTTGGGGGCAATGACATCCCGGTGTCACTGCCTGGGAGAAATGAGCTGCAGGGATCAGTGTAGTCAATTATGCGTTATCCTGGTACCTTGATGATGAGACAGTGGAGCGCTGGAAGCCCGGGGGCAGATGTTCCGGTTGAAGCAGAGTGCTGGCAGCTCTCAGTGCCAGGAGCCTTGACTAGAGCAGGCTTCTGTGGCAACTAGAGCAGGATGTCCACGATAAAAGCTGCCTGCTGTCGAACTAGGCGAGCCAAGGTTGGGTTGAGTAAACGGCGGGGTCACTGACGTCAAACATCCTGGCCGAATTGAAGTGGTGCAGGGTCATTGGCATCCTGGTGCTGATGTTCTGGCCTAAGCCGAGTGCTGTGATTGGAATGAAGGGACGGCAAGGGTTGTAGGCATCCCGGTGCCCGATGTTCCCTTTGGAACGAAGTGCGGTGGTTGGACAAATAAACAGCATGGGTCGCAGGCATCCCGGTGCCTGATGTCCCTGTCTAAACAAGCGCTGTGCTGCTGTTGGATTTAAGGAAACAGCATCGGTCGCAGGCATCTCGATGCCTGAAGTACACAACTAAGTGAAGTGCTGCTGTTGGATTTAGCAAACAGCATGGTCACAGACATCCCGGTGCCTGATGTCCCTGTCTAAGCGAAGCGCTGGGGTCGTAGTGAGGAAACGTCATGGTTGCTGGTATCACTGTGACTGATGTTCCCGTCTAAGCGGAACACTGGTTGGAGTTAGAAAACCACATGGGTCGCAGGCATCCCGGTGCCTGATGTCCCTGTCTAAACGAAATGCTGCCTAAATGAAATGCGTGGCTGGAGTAAAGAAAACCGCATGGGTCGCAGGCATTCCGGTGCCTGATGTCCCTGTCTAAACGAAATGCTGTGGCTGGAGTAAAGAAAACCGCATAGGTCGCAGGCATCCCGGTGCCTGATGTAGACGACTAAGCGAAGTGCTGCTATTGGATTTAGAAAACAGCATGGTCGCAGGCATCCCGGTGCCTGATGTCCCTGTCTAAACGAAGCGCTGCGGTCGTATTGAGGAAATGGCGTGGTTGCTGGTATCACTGTGACTGATGTTCCGTCTAAGCAGAACACTGTGGCTGGAGTAAAGAAAACCGCATGGGTCGCAGGCATCCCGGTGCCTGATGTCCCTGTCTAAACGAAATGCTGTGGCTGGAGTAAAGAAAAACGCATAGGTCGCAGGCATCCCGGTGCCTGATGTCCCTGTCTAAACGACAAGCTGTGGCTGGAGTAAGAAACCGCATGGGTCGCAGGCATCCCGGTGCCTGATGTCCCTGTCTAAACGAAAAGCTGTGGCTGGAGTAAGAAACCGCATGGGTCACAGGCATCCCGGTGCCTGATGTCCCTGTCTAAACGAAAGCTGTGGCTGGAGTAAGAAACCGCATGGGTCGCAGGCATCCCGGTGCCTGATGTCCCTGTCTAGGAGCGGCGCTGCGGTTGGAGTGAGGAGACGGCAGGGGGTTTATGACTCAGACAATATAGAAGCAATTTCAGGTTAGTTGTTTTTGTGATAAATTGTGTTAGTAGCTTGCGATCCAGCTTTTAACATGGACGATACAGAGTGATTTCGGTTAGTATTGTGATAACTGTGTTAGTAACGTGCAATACGATGCGTTTAATGGCAGATGATGCCTAAAATGACGATTGACTCGATAAGCTGGCAACGTGCAACCTGGTGTTTGTAATGTTCAAGCACGTGTAACGGTGTGCAATGGCAAAGTGACGTTAGAGTAGCTGCGCGAGAAGCTTCCAACTGGAATATGGAAAAGACAATATGGAAGTAACTTTAAATGAATTATGAATCTTTACTACAAAGTAGTGGAGATGGATAACGTATGATGCAGGACTGATGCCGTTGGTATAATGCCATAGACTGTATAGAAGAAATGGGCGTAACAATGTGACATCACCCACTGGTTTGTGGACTGCTGCTCGGAAGCCACTTTTATTTATTTATTTATTTTCCCTTCTTTATCTTTTATGACACCAAAACGATAATACTGAACAGGTCTGAGTAGAATTAGTAGTGCAATACTACCTGGCCCCTGCCGGGGGCGCTGTGGCCGTGGGGCTACGGGGCTCTGTGACGTCACGCGTGCCGAACCGGGCGGTGATTGGCTTAGACGAAAACCCGGAAGGCGGGAGCGCCGGTTGCTGTTGTTGATGCTGAGTAAACAATGAAGCTTTAGTTTAATGTGGCTGAGGTTGACAGGGAATGCATCCTATGCAGGAATCGTTGGCAGTTCGGTCGCTGATGTCGGGGTCCGTTTGAGGATGTAAAGTCGGCCGGACGGAGAGTGCTAGTCCGGTGTGGTGGAGAGTTATCTGGACTGTTGAAGCGGCTGAGGAGGGGAGAGTTGAAGCTGCTGCTCCAGCGGCTTGGTGCGTTGCTTCCCTGCTTTTTGCCCTCGCTAGTGGAGGAGAGGAAGCCGGAGATCTACCGGGAGTGTCACATCAGGGGAGTGTGGGTTGAAGAGCCTGCAAGGCCGGTATGAGCCTGCAAGGCCGGTATGAGCCTGCAAGGCCGGTATGTGCCTGCGGGGCCGGTATGTGCCTGCGGGGCCGGCATGTGCCCCGCTCAGCTGCGGTCTGCTGCTGGGTGACGAGAGGAGAACCGGTTTCCCACGAATCTTCAGTCAAGTCGGACAGGTTGATTTGCAGTTCGTGATCCGTGGTGAGTTCACTCTTGGAGTAGTAATCGTAGTGTGATGAGTAGGGCTCTCCCCTTCCTCTTGCTGGTGTAGCCACACCCCATAATCAGTCGAACTGATAACAGGTGAGTGCTTATCACCTCAGTCCTCCTTAAATGTAGCTGCAAACAGCCTGCAGCAGGCTGGCTCTCTCTCCCTACCTGACCGTCCTGGTGGAGCAATATTTATGTCCCGGTAAGGTGCGCTCTTTTTTTGGATATGAAGGAATGTTTTTTGCATAGACTCAAGTATTTTTATTCTTGTAGATTGTTGCAGGAAGGATCAGAGCGATAGGTGGACGGTAGTGGCTGCTCTCCTCCCCTCCTTGTGCTGTGTAGTGCATTGGTGTACCAGACCACATGCAGACAGTAACTCGCAGCTCTCAGGTACAATGGTCGGTTGTTATTTGTTTTAACCAGTATTTTGTTTCAGAAGCTCCTCCTGTTTTAACAAATTTTACATCTGTATTAGAGTTGTGTGCCATCAGGTTAATGTAACTACTTATCTCTCGTGGCAGGAATGGTATGATGGTGGTTACTGCTTGACCTAATTGCAGTAAGATAATTGCCAAGGTAATGCAATACCTTTAGTAGAAATTTTGTGGCACATTTATTTATTTTGTTAATACTGTTTATTTTTGCCCTATTAGGAGGAGCTCTGACCTACTGCTGTTTTTGTCCCCACTTATTTTACTTTGTGTATTTTTTTGGGTTATTTCATTTTGTTATACTACCTGTGAGTGACTTTTTATACGGTTGTTGTTGCCAGTACAGGTGGGCTGCCATATTTCTGTAGGGGGTGGGTCACCTGGTGAAGGCCCTCCTTTTCGTTTGCTTCTCCCTGCTTGTGTTTTGCATGTATATCTTACAACATTTTGCATGATTATTTTGATTTTGTGTGAAACTTATCGCGTGTCTTTGTTTTGCAGTGTTTTTGGACTTCCCCTATCCCGGCCTGGTGGTGGTTCCCCTTTCCCCTCACTCACTCCCTCCTGCAGATTTCCCTGACACCCCCTTTCCTTGTACTGGTAACATTTTTAGCTTGCCACTGTTGTGCATTTTAAGTATTGTTTGAATTCTTTTATATCTAATTCGGCTAGTGAGGTTATTAAGTCTTTAAAATCACAGCCATTTAATAAAATTACCTTTGTTTATACCTGGAAACTCACGTCCCTGCTCCTCCTTTTCATACGAACCTGTATAGTAAGAGTGTATTTCCCTGGGTGAAACTCCCAGGGTGGCGTTGTCACCTTCAGTGTCAGGGGCTGATAGTTGCCCCGGTCACAGTAGCATTTGTTCAAGTTTTGTTGATGCAATGCAGGAAGTACGATCTGTTTCTGGGATGACCGTGAAAGCTTGACTGAGACTGCCTGCACGTGAAACTCGAAAGCGAGAGTGAACGAGGGGGAAGCTGTTAGGTCTGTTTATATAGGAGCCGGAAGGGGTGTAATTGGTGTGTGTTCCCTCTCCTGAAACTGCGCTTATCAAGCTTCGATAAATGGGGCTCCTACAGGAGCAAATAAAAAATGTGCGATTAATTTGCGATTAATCACGAGATGACTCATGTAATAATGATTATATATTTTAATAGACCGACAGCCTGAGTTACAACATTTGAAAATGCACCTGCATTGTTTTGCATTTTGTGACCTTCAGTTAAATAAAAGGACCTATTTTTCCAGTCAAATATTTAATAATTTAAAGTTTTCTTAAAAAAAAGTTAAAATCTAATCTCGCCTCGTTCTTCAGAAGTCATTATCGTGTGTCGTCTTGTTCTCATGAGCTGAATGTATTGTCACACCAGTTGAAGCTAATATGAGGCTTTGACAGTCTGGTAGACTCACACTTGATTAGTGTGACTCAAAGTTTCAGAATATTTAGAAGTAAATTCCCTCTTTGAGTTTGGATCCCTCCACTGCAGCTCAGCAAGGAAACACTGAAGAAACACAAACATACTTACTTGATATGTGGAACTCAGACTGCTGAAGCCTCATATTAGTTTACACTCTGGAAGTCATTTTTACACACAACAAGACTGTGGATTTTAAATTCCTGAAAACATTTACATTCTACACATTTGTGTTCAACAAATCCTGAAAATTATGAACCAAACATTTGAAACTTCACTAAAGAATCTAAGCTTGTGAAGCGCAGTGTCTTATGATTAGGATACTTTATTGGTCTCCCTAGGGAGAAATTTATCTTGGAGATAAAAGGAGTGGGAAAACACCCTAATTACACCCCTTCCGGCTCCTATTAAACAAACCTAACCCTCTTCCCCCTCCTTCGCTCTCGTATTTGAGTTTCACGTGTAGGCAGTCTCAGTCAAGCTTTCATGGTCATCCCAGAAACAGATCGTACTTCCCGCATAATTGCATTAACAAAACTTGAACAACTGCTACGATTACAACTCCAAGAGCGAACTCACCACGGATCATGAACTGCCGATCAACCTGTTCAGCTTGACTGAAGATTCGTGTGAAACCGGTTCTCCTCTTGTGTCCAGCAGCAGACTGCAACCGAGCGCCCCAGCGGAGCCGTTGCACTCAGCGGGGCACATGCCGGCCTAGCGGGCTCTTCAACTCACGCTCCCCTGATGTGACACTCCCGGTAGATCTGCGGCTTCCTGTCCTCCACTAGCGAGGGCAAAAAACCAGGAAAGCAACGGACAAAGCCGCTGGAGCAGCAGCTACAACTCTCCTCTCCTCAGCCGCTTCAACAGTCCAGATAATTCTCCACCGGACTAGCACCCTCCGTCCGGCTGCCTTTACATCCACAGACGGACCCCGACATCAGCGACCAAACTGCCGCCCGCCTCCAATGATTGCTGCATAGGATGCATTCCCTATCAACCTCAGCTACATTAAACTAAAGCTTCATTGTTTACTCA
Source organism: Scomber japonicus (assembly GCF_027409825.1). NCBI lineage: Eukaryota > Metazoa > Chordata > Actinopteri > Scombriformes > Scombridae > Scomber > Scomber japonicus. The sequence continues at coordinate 1,315,173 of NC_070591.1, read as the reverse complement.
GCGGCAACAACAGCCACTGGGTCTCCTGCGTTTCTGGGTTTTCGTCAAAGCCAATCACCGCCCGGATCGGCACGCATGACGTCACAGAGCCCCGTAGCCCCACGGACACAGCCCCCCCTGGCAGGGGCCAGGTGGTATTGCGCTACTCATTCTACTTAGACTTATCAGTATTTATACCAACGGCATGAGACACCAGTTCTGCATCATACGTTATCCATCTCCATACTTTATAGTAAAGAATTCATAATTAATTTAAAGTCACTTCCACATTGTCTTCTTCCATATACCAGCTGCAATCTACTCTAACATCACTTTGCCACTGCATACTGTTGCACGCACGTGCACATTACAAACACCGGCTTGCACGTTGCTAGTACATCTAGTCAATCGTCATTTTAGGCATCATCTGCCATTAAATGCATCGTGTCGCACGCTACTAACACAATTTATCACAAATACAACTGACCTGAAACTGCTTCTATATCATCTGCATCATGAACACCCCCTGCCGTTTCCTCACTACAACCACAGTGCAACGCCTTGACAGGGACATCAGGCACCAGGTTGCCTGCGACCCCTGCTGTTTCCTCACTCAAATTGTAGCTTTTCACTCAGACAGGGACATCGGACACAGTAATACCAGCAACCATGCCGTTTCTTCACTCCTACCGCAGTGTTTTGCTTAGACAGGGACAGCAGGCACCACAATGCCAGCGACCCATGCTGTTTCCTTACTCCAGCTGCAGCATTAGCTTAGTCATGGACATTGCAGCCCCTTGCTTAGACAGGGACATCAGGCACCGGGATTCCTGCAACCCCTGCTGTCTCTTCACTCCAATCACAGCACTTGGCTTAGACCAGAACATCAGCACCGGGATACCAATGACCCCTGCCATTTTTTCACTCCATCTGCACCACTATAATTCGGCCAGGATGTTTGATGTCAGTGACCCCGCCGTTTACTCAATCCAACTTTGGCTCTTCGCCTAGTTTGACAGCAGGCAGATTTTATTGGGGACATCCGGCTCTTGTTGCCACAGCAGCCTGCTCTAGTCAAGCACTCTCCGTCAACCGGGACATCCGCCACCGGGATACCGGGACATCCGCCACCGGGATACCAGCGCCCCCGCTGTGTCCTCATCGAGGTAGAAGAATCACCCATATTCGCCTACACTGATCCCTGCAGCTCATTTCTCCCGGGAAGTGACACCGCAATGTCATTGCCACCAAGTGCTACTCCTGTAACTTCATTAGACAGAACCATGCAAGCCAATTTTGGGGGTTCCATGGTGGCTAGTCGTTCTCCTCCAAATGGCCAGCTGAGACCACCCCCTTTCACATGTTAAACATAACCTACATGTCGTCTTATTGCGTCCCTTCGACCATTTCATTATCAACGCCCTTTCACATGTTCAACGTAACATACGTGTTGTCGTATTTCGTCACTATAACTATTTCATTATCAATGCCTCTTAGAGTCTCTCTTCATCGACAAATTCATACATGCGCTTAATCATTCTTAAGATCTGTTCAGTCTTGGTGGAGGGCCAGCAGTGGATCCTTCATACAGCCTCCCCACACCACATCAAGAGCACAAATGATTCATTCAAATGGTGTTAGTAAATTTGTCAAACGTATCTCATTGGTGGTGTGGTCCTTGCTCATGAATTTGAATTTAATAAATAGAAATAAATCTATCAAAGCCACAGTCAGTGAACTCACCTCAGAGTCTTCAGTTTACAGTTTGGACTCTCCAGTCCAGCAGACAGACGCTTCACTGATGAATCAGACAATTCGTTTCCACTCAGGTCCAGATGTGTCAGATGAGGGTTGGTCTTCAGAGCTGAGGCCAAAACTTCACAGTGAGTCTCTGAGAGTCCACAGTCCCAAAGTCTGTAATGACACAAATATTACAACATATGTTATGAGTATGTGTGTGATTTATAATGTTAATCACATCTGGACTTACTGAGCCTTTCTGCAGTTCCTCACAGCTGGGATCAGTCTCCGTCGTCCCTCCTGTGATGTGTTGTACTTCTCCAGGTCAAACCCATCCAGAACCTCCTCTGACATTTGCAGCATGTAGGCCAGAGCTGAGCAGTGGATCTCAGAGAGTTTCTTCTTTGATCTGTTCTCTGACTTCAGGAACTCTTGGATATCCTGATGTACTGAGCGGTCGTTCATCTCCATCAGACAGTGGAAGATGTTGATGCTTCTGTCAGGAGAGATATCACCACTGTTCATCTCCTTCAGGTTGTTGATGATTCTCTGGATGGTTTCTGGACTGTTGTCCGTCTGACCCAGCAGGCCTCCTAAGAGACTCTGGTTGGACTCCAGAGAGAGGCCATGAAGGAAGCGGACAAACAGGTCCAGGTGGCCATTTTTACTTCTGAGAGATTTCTCCATGACTCTCTTCAGGAAGTCATCAAGAGATGTTAAACCATGATCACTGTCAGGTGGCTTGTTTCTGAAATAACTTGAAACTTTCTTGAGGAGAGACTTTGGTTCTCCCAGGAAGTCCTTCAGTACCTCTGTCTTCCCGCTGGTGTAACAGTGGTACATGTAGACTGCAGCCAGAAACTCCTGAACACTCAGATGAACAAAGCTGTAGACTGTTTTCTGGAAGATCACGCTCTCTTTTTTGAAGATCTGTGTACAAACTCCTGATAACACCAAGGCCTCTGTGACATCAAGACCACACTGCTCCAGGTCTTCTTGGTAGAACATGATGTTTCCTTTCTCCAGTTGTTCAAACGCCAGCCTCCCCAGCTTCAGAAGAAGGTTCCTGTCAGCTTCCGTCAGCTCCTGTGGACTCGTCTCATGTCCCTCATCATACTTGTTCTTCTTCCTCTTTGTCTGAACCAGCAGGAAGTGTGAGTACATGTTAGTCAGGGTCTTGGGCAGCTCTCCTCTCTGGTCTGTAGTCAACATGTGGTCCAGAACTGTAGCAGTGATCCAGCAGAAGACTGGGATGTGACACATGATGTGGAGGCTCCTGGATGTCTTGATGTGTGAGATGATTCTGCTGGACTGCTTTTTAACTCTGAATCTCCTACTGAAGTACTCCTCCTTCTGGGGGTCAGTGAAGCCTCGTACTTCTGTTACTCTGTCCACACATGAAGGAGGGATCTGATTGGCTGCTGCAGGTCGGGAAGTTATCCAGATGAGAGCCGAGGGAAGCAGCTTCCCCTTAATGAGATTTGTCAACAGCACGCTGACTGATGACGGATGTGTGACATCAGACACGACCTCAGTGTAGTTGAAATCCATTGAAAGTCTGCTTTCATCCAGGCCGTCAAAGATGAACAAAACTTTACAGCCAGCGAGCTTCTCTGCTGTGAGCTTCTGTAATGTTGGATAGAAAACATGGATCAGCATGAGCAGACTGTACTGCTCATCTTTGATCAAGTTCAGCGCCCTGAACGAGAACAGAATCAGCAGACTGATATCTTGGTTGTTGGAGCGCTGTGCCCAGTCCAGAGTGAACTTCAGCACTGAGAAGGTTTTTCCAACGCCAGCGACACCGTTCATCAGAACCACTCTGATGTGTTTCTGTTGGTCAGGTAAGACTTTAAAGATGTCCTGACACTTGATTGGAGCGTCATGGAGGGTCTCCATCTTGGAAGCTGTTTCAAGCTGCCACACCTCATGTTGGGTATTAACCTCTTCACTCTGTCCCTCTGTGATGTGGACCTCAGTGAAGATGCTGATGAGGAAGGTTTTAGTTCCTGCTTCATCAGTTCCTTGAGTCACACATTCACATGTGCTGCTCAGACTGATCTGATGTTCATCTAAAACCTCCTGCAGACCACTTTCTGCTGAAAGAGAAGAAAAAAGGTAGAATGAACCAGAAATCAGTGTGAGTGTTAATGTTCAGTAGGATAGAGGAGGTAGATTCCTGTTTTCAGAGATGATGACATCAGCAGACAGATCTTCAGTCTTACTTTGTACAGTGCTGGTCTGACTGTCTGTCTGCAGTCCAGGTCTGGTTCTGGATCTTTCTGCACACTGGGGACAGGAGGAGTCTCCTGATGAAGCAGACTGGTCCCAGTATGAGGTGATGCACTGTCTGCAGAACCAGTGTCCACAGCTGGTAGAGACTGGATCCTTCAGGACGTCCTGACACAAAGAACAGCAGGACAGCTGCTCCTCCACAGAAACAGCCCTCCTCTTCCTCCTCCTCCTCCTCCTCTTCCTCTCTCTGTGGACATGAACACATTCTTTATGTCACATGACATTAGTGGAGGCCAACCGACAGCTCACAAGCTGCATGCAGCTCTTTCCCCACATAAACAGTCCAGACTCTCAGTATTTACACACTTACACAGTTTCTGTTCTTCAACCTGAGATTCAACAACAAAAATATTAGAGACTGAATTTTTACAAACTTACAGAATTATAAAACAAATATTGTTGTAATGTAGATTATCAAATGATATTAAACTGAATCATCTTCAGGTCAGTTTACAGTAGAAACAGTCTCTTACTTTGTGTCTGGGGGTCCAGGTTCATTACTGAAGACTAGAGGACGACATTTAGACCGGTCACTCTTCATAGACGGACAGCTGGATATTACAGACTCTGCTCCGTCCTCCTCTTCCTCCTCTTTCTTCATCCTCTGGAGTCTGAGAGGTAAACCAGTAACACTGGAGACACACACACATAGTATAATAAACCCAGTCCTGCCTCTCAACTTAGTAGCTTCTTATTAGTTGACATGACTTTAACTACAACCATGTGTGTTTTCTAGTCATCACAAAGAGAAACTTTGACTCTGGTTTAAATCCAACAAACAGACTTCAGATAAACATGTGTGTGCTTCTTAACTGTGACTTCTCTCTATTTAGAGCTCAGCAGTGAGTCACGTGACATCGCTGTGAGGACGCACAAACCAGGAAAACAACAACAGGAAACGTTTCAACACCTCAAACTCTGTCATTTCACATTATTCTGACACACTTTAATCAACTAAACAATGAATGTGATACATAATCATCAGATTGATCAAAATGACAGTAATCATTATTTACAGTCCTGATATTAACACTCACCTGCCTCAGACTTGCTGTTTTCCTCCTACTGCTCTACTGACTGTGAAATGGCGTCTGACTGAATAGTTCAACTTCACTGCATACCTGCCTGATGCTACCTGTTTGCTCCTCCCCTTGTTTATTGGAAGTTGGTCACAGTTCTTCCTCAGACTTGCTGTTTTTCTCTTTCTAGTCTGTTAACTTTAAAATGAAGTCTGTACAGACGTTCATCTTTACTCTCTACCTGTTTGTTCCTCTCACCTTCGTCTCTGGCAGTCTCATGTGTATTTTAACAGCAGTAAAGGATCAGAGTACTTCTTCTACCACTGGAACAGGATGATTGATGATGGTAAGTGATGGTTCAGATGGTGTCATGTTACTCTTATGTATTAATAGGCTGTCATGGTCCCTGTCAGTCAAATCTAATCAAACCACACCCACACAATCCTGGGAATGTTTTTTCCCAAACCTTTACATAACTTGTTGCTGATTGATTCATTAAAAGTTCAGAGCCAAAAGTAACAACACGCATTACTGAAGCACACACCATAACAATCTCCATGCAGTGAGCACTAGTACAGAAAAATAGTCAATTATGAACAATAAAAAGTCTTTCAACCTTCAAGTGAAGCATTGACAGCTTGTTTACCAAAGTAAAGGCAACAGTGTAAAATACTCCAGAACAAGTCTTGCAAACAAAATCTTTCTGACAGCAGAAACTTAAAATGTATAAGAGTCATAAAATAATGTCAGACCTGTTGTGTTGGATTGCAGTAGATTGGTGTGTGTATATATATATATATATATATATATATATATATATATATACACATACATACACACACACACACACACACATACATACATACATACATACACACACACACACACACACACATTATTACTTTTACTGTAATACTGCATACTACATCACTATAATACTGCAGTACTTTTACTGCAGTAAAGATATATATCAGCCACACGTAACATCACACCTCCAACTACTAATAGGAAAAAAACTAAAAATGTAGTACTAAAAATACCCAAAAGTTGTTCTAATAAAACAAATATTAGTATTATAGTATTATAAGTTTGCATGTGTAAAATGTAAGATAACAAATGTAAGATGTTTTGCATTAAACTGAAGCATGAAACATGATAAAACACACAGAGGAAGATGTTGAAACGAACTGAACAAACTAAAACAAAATCACTCTGGAATAAAACCAATAAGACAAATAAATCAATTACAGTGGTGGCTGCTCACGTGTTTCCTTGCTCATAGCTCCTCAGAAATCCTCCTCGATCCTCAATCCTAGCGAGACATCAGTGAAGAGAATTGAGAAGCAGCCGTGGTCCTCTACCAGCAGGAGCCTTGTGGGAGGAGTTGGCTCATCATGGAGATTCAGCTCACCTGGACTGAGCATCTTCTATATCAGCTGGTGGCAGTCAGTCACGTGGCCTTTCTCCTCTGACTTCCAACATGTTTGGTTTTTGCTTCATTTATTTTTTAGGATGTACAATAAATGTGTGGTCTCCCCTATTTTGTCCATCCGTGAGCCGGATTGTGTCAAATGTCACAGAGTCAGAATGAACTGTGGAAACAAAGTCCTGATTACCTGGAAACTCAGACTGTATTTAAAGAAAACAAACCGATACTAAGATCTGACCAGCTGTAGGTTGATAACGCACCCAAACCTGTTCTGTCACTTTATGACACAACAAGATCTGATTAGACTGATCTGATACATCACTGCAGTTTGACAGAAAGTGGAGACAGATTACAGTGTATCACTCCAAAGTGTTAGCCTATATTTGGTGTCCTGGTTCAGAACAGTAAACAACTTTTGTCAAGATTTTGTCATGACCTGTTGATCTGATGATTTCCCCCATTAACTGTTATTATGGATAAAATGACCATAAGGAAGAGTCTGTCTGTCTGAGTCACATTTTAAACATATTTGTATTTTACATCATTTGTCGACGCAGCATCAGTACAGATCAGAACATCATCTGACATGATCTCTCTCTTGGACAAACAAAGATCCATTCACATTCCATGGAGGACGTCATAACTTATCAGAGAAACTTCACTCCCTTTTCTACCATCAGACCAGTGTCAGAAATTAAAAGACACATTCCTGATTTCCACTTCTCTCTCAACACAGCATGAAAGTGAGAAATAGTGTTAAAACTTATACAAAAACTTCTTGAATATCAAAACTTCAATATCAATTACTTATATAAGTATAATTATAATTAATTACCTAAAGAAAACCTCCATCATCACAGTTATTACAGCCATCACAGATAAATGTGTATTTGAAGAAGTGTCATTATAATTTCTCCTTTCATAAACACAAATGTTGGTATGAGAACATTTACTTAATGTGAGAAAGTGTTACAATGCTGTTTGCTGTCAGCAAACATTATGGTGATAATCAATTATCTATCATGGAATAAGTAGAATAACAATATGATTATGTTTGATCATGTTAATCCTTTTCAAGTTTTAATGAAGGATGATGATGAAAACTTTTGTGGTAAAAATCTGGAAATTAGATCCTCAAAGTAGCTGTGATGAAGACTGTGTAAAGTGAATTCAGACATTTTCTTCTAAACACATTAAATAGGTCAAAAATGTATTTCTAAAAAAGGTCTAAAAAGCATTTCAACCATTTAGATTTGAATTGTGGAGCTAGGATTAGCATAAACCCGCCCCTGCTGCTGTAGAGGTATAAATACATTCAGCGCTAACTGCTACTACTACAGTCCACAGTTAGCCAGTAAGCTGAGCTAGCCGCTGAGTTAGCCGCCAAGCTAGCAGCAGAAAGCTCTCAGACGTAGCGTCCATGTTTCTGGTAGAGGTGGTGACTTTGATTGACAGGTGACACTTGGTAGGGGGCAGGGCTTCTGCGAACTCGGTGGCCACACCCACAGCATTTGGGAGCAGAGACAGAGGCTGATTTTTATACAACTTTGAAGCCTAATTTCATATATTTGGCAGGATGGTTAACAACACACTTTTCTGTGGTATGTCAAACTCAGAACACATATTTATTCTTACTTTACACAGACTTTAAAGTTTTTGTAATCTTGTATTTTTTGTCAGCAAACGTACAGAGAAAAGGCCTTTTTAAAGTAAACACACCAGTAAGTTTTGCATTCAGCCTGTTTTTGACATTTATGATATTTGGTGAGGGGGGCACATGACTTTGTATGTTGCCTGCTCCACAAACTGCAGTGTTGGACTATACATTTAATCCCTTGTTAAATGAGTTCACACAACGTTGATTAAGCCTATCACCAGCAGATAAATCTCTGTGTTGTTTACATAAGGAGTTTTTAAATCTTGAGAATCTGCCGACTTTCCAGTACGTCTGCGGGTTGGGAAGCTAACTTCCGGTTAGCCGTTTGCTAACTTTAATTGGGATAAAGTAATGCAATTGTGTGGCTCTTCTAGACTATCCAAATATCATGATATGAATGAAGCCCTGGCAGTGAAACAAGTTGTTTCGTGGGGTTACATGATGCTCAAACCAATTTATCCACCATTTTATAGCCAGAAAAGTCACAACCAGAGGTCTATAGGGCTCTGGGTGTTACCATGGTTACGTAGATGTATTGTGTGTGACATATTGGTGTTCATGTTCATTTGTTATTGTCTTCACTTATAGACCTTGTTTTGTACAAGTTGTTTTTTTTAGCCTCTCAAATTTTAATGTTTTTGAAGATAAACGTCTATCAACTCTACGACTCGTCATAACAGAGAGGGAAAGTGTGGTCCTCACCAGTGACCAAAAAACTGGTGGACCCCACATCTGACAAAAACAAGACTGTGTGTGTGTTTGTGTGTGAGAGAGAGAGAAAGAGATCATGTCATATAGAGCAGGATATTTTTTAAAAACAACCAATTTCTTTCTAAATAATTTGTGACAAATGATGTAAAATATGTTAAAAACAAACCAGCACAGACTGACTCCAACTCTCTACTGACCTCAGAGTCTCCAGTCTGCAGTCTGGACTGAAGATCAATCAGCTGCTTCACGTCATGTCTGATCAGGTCGTTTCCACTCAGATCCAGCTCTCTCAGATGGGAGGAGTTGTACTTCAGAGCTGAGGGGTGTGAGTGGGTGTGGGTGTGTGTGTGTGTGTGTGTGTGCGAGAGATTTAGATAAATGCAGATCTACAAGACTATTTGTATCTGCACATACACACATTTATTTTCAATGAACTAGAACACAGTGTTAAACCAGGAAGAGAAAGCTCTCTCAGATGGGAGGAGTTGAACTTCAGAGCTGAGGTGTGTGTGTGTGTGTGTGTTACTACGTGTGTGTATTACTGTGCGTGTGTCTATGTGTGTGTGTGTGTGTTACTACGTGTGTGTATTACTGTGCGTGTGTCTGTGTGTGTTACTACGTGTGTGTGTGTGTGTGTGCGAGAGATTTAGATAAATGCAGATCTACAAGACTATTTGTATCTGCAAATACACACATTTATTTTCAATGAACTAGAACACAGTGTTAAACCAGGGAGAGGAAGAAGAGAAAGATAATCACTGATTGATGATTACTGATGGTCATTTTACCGTCTTTAAACAGTTATGGTAAACACACACACGGAGGAACTTCTGTACGGATCCTTTCCATGTTGTGAGCCAATGATAATGACATTTATGATCCTGTCACTGGAGGAAACAAGCACTTTATTTAGACAGAGCAGGGTCGCCTTGTTTTACTCAGAACCATCAAACTTTATGGCGCCTGTTGTGGAGTTGTCTGAACTCTCTCTATATACGGCTCTGGTCAAAATAAAAATAACTGGATCGTTGTCACAGTTGTGAAGACGTTCAGTCTGGAGTTGAATCGTATTGTAGAGTGAGTGACACACTACCTGACTTCCACAATATTGTATTAAAATGATAAACCAACCATTTGAGATTTCTTTTGGTTTTCCACCTCCCCCACCCCCCTTAATAATTTAAATCACTCTACACATCAACTTTCATGAAGGCATAAACAATGGAAATAATGAAAACAGTAAATATGAACAACTAAACACACATCAAGTCATCTTAAAACCATCAAAGAGTAAATATGATTATCATACTTTGGTAAATACATTCTGCCTTGTCAATCAATTACTGTATATACACATAGGCATTACACTTATAACTTCTCACAGTATACTCTATGATTATTAAAAATGAGAAAATAAATGCTCATAAAAATATACAGAATACAAGTAATTATCAACTCTGAGTGTTAATTACGACAAACTAATTAAAGCACTAATGTTTTAAAATATACAATCAATACATTCAATATTCAGCATATGGAGTAAAAAGTAAGATGTAATAATATGAAAATATTTGAATACAAAGTCAAAATCAAAACACTGAACACACTGAATCACATGGTAGAGTGAGTCACACACTTTCCACACAGTAGAGGGTCACCAGCATGAAGACGTTACTAGCTCTTATGATGCATGCTGGGATGGATCCCATCTTGTGTCATTGTTCTAACATTAAACACAGCTGGGAGCAGTTGGGGAGGAGCTTACCATAACAGCTGAAGCTTTGTTAACAGGCTCACATTTCCTCCACAATATTTTCACTCTCACTTATTCCAACTTGTTCATTTTCCTCCTGACAAATGATAAACCACCATCTGATGTTTCATTACTTTAACAATATGATCTCTGTTCCTGGTTTTGGTTTCACTGTTCTGTGTTTAATATTTCCAGCTGAGACTGTGAGAAAACTACAACACGTCATCATTATTTCTACTCTGCTGCTCTGACTGTGGTAAAACAGCCACGTCTCACTCTCTCCCAGCAGTAATCCTTCTCCTGCTGAAAGTCACAGTCAATTCTCTTCTGCTTCATTCATTAGTTTTAGTCCTTGTTAACTCTCAGTGTGATTCTGAGACGCTTGATAAATATGAGCCCAGGCTCACAGTCTGACTTATAACACCTGTTTTGATCTTTTCTGCATCAAACAGTTCATGTAGAACTAATCTGTAAAGTGCTGACTTCAGCTAAATCCAGAGATAACTGTTCAGTTTGGAGTCAGTTAAGAGACTTAAGTGAAAATCCAGATCCAGATGGATCATCAGGATCCAGCTGATCCTCTCTCAACACTCCTGGATGTTCACTCTCACTCTGACAGAGATCATGGCCCCCAGCTGATGAGAGAAGAAGAAAGAACAGAGGAGATAAATGAGTGTTTAGTGAGACTCACTTGATAAGCTGTCAGTCAGTGATGCAGCACATCCAGTATAAAGAGCAGCAGGGACTTCAGTCCTGTTCAGACCAGAAGTGGAACAGCTGTGCAGTGTAGCTTGCTTCCTTTCAGCTCTCATGTTAACGTGTTGGAGTGAACACACTGAGCTCCAAGCTCACACACCTGCACACACTTTTACTATCAAGTGTGTTTCCTCTGCAGATTTCACTCAAGTACACAGAGGAAATAAAGTGCTGAGAGTCATGAACACATCATTACTGCAGAAACAGAGACATTCACTCATCAGTTTACTGATGGATTTACTGCTGATACATGTCAACTCTTATCAAAGTTTAAAGCTACAGAGTCTCTGTGAGATTTGAAGATGTTTCCTGCTGTTAAATCATCACATGACAATCAGTCAGAGCTCTCAGCTAAACAGCTGCTGTGATTCCTGGACTTCAGCAGAGGTTCTGGTCTGTATAAAGACCACATGGTTACTAAACGTAATGATGCTTGTGTGAAATCAGAGCCAGTGATTTGCAGGCTGCAGTCAGACTGATCTTAGAGCTCTGACAAAGATGAACTGATCAATAGTTTGGTGTTGAAATGAGAGAACAAACACTTTGAGATCAGATTTGATGATGAGGATCACTGTCTCTATACATCTTGTAAGGCTGTCAGCTGTAATCCAGCTTCATTTCCTGCAGACATCAACACAACAACAACAGTCGTCTTCACATCAACTCAAACACATGATCACAACAAGCTTCTGGCTCATCTGATTGGCTGACTGTTCTCCCTCTCTCTGTCTTTCTGTCCAATCCTGAAGCCTGTCACCATTCTCCTCTCACAGCTTCACTGAGGAAAGCAGCACTGAGAAGGTTGGAGCTTCACCAGGAAATACTGGATCTTTGCTTTGATACTGACTGTGTTTAATACTAAACTGCTGAAACCAGCACAGACTGACTCCAACTCTCTACTGACCTCAGAGTCTTCAGTCTGCAGTCTGGACTCTGCTGAAGATCAATCAGCTGCTTCACGTCTGATTCCTTCAGGTTGTTTCCCAACAGATTCAGATATCTCAGATGGGAGGGGTTGCACTTCAGAGCTGAGGCCAGATAATCACAGCTGATCTTTGACAAACTGCAGCTATACAATCTGAATAAAGAATAAATGAAGTCAGTTTAGAAACAAAGTTCATGTTTGAAATTATTAAATGTTTCATAATCTGTTCAGAGCTGAAGAAGATGTAGAAGTTTGCGTGTGTCTCTGTATGTGTTTGTGCGTGTATGAGTGTGCTTGTCTTTTTTTTTTGTAAATTTGTATTTTGTGACCTTCAGTTAAATAAAAGGATTATTTTTCCAATCAAATATTTAATAATTAAAGTTTTCTTAAAAAAAGAAAAAGAGTTAAAGTCTCATCTCGTCTTGTTTTTCAGAACTCATTATCGTTGAAGCTAATATGAGGCTTTGACAGTCTGGTAGACTCACACTTGATTTGTGTGACTCAAAGTTTCAGAATATTTAGAAGTAAATTCCCTCTTTGAGTTTGGATCCCTCCACTGCAGCTCAGCAAGGAAACATTTAAGAAACACAAACATACTTACTTGATATGTGGAACTCAGACTGCTGAAGCCTCATATTAGTTTACACTCTGGAAGTCATTTTTACTCACAACAAGACTGTGGATTTTAAATCCCTGAAAACATTTAAATTCTACACATTTGTGTTCAGCAAATCCTGAAAATTATGAACCAAACATTTGAAACTTCACTGAAGAATTTGAATTTAATAAATAGAAATAAATCTACCAAAGCTACAGTCAGTGAACTCACTCCAGAGTCTCCAGTCTACAGTTTGGACTCTTCAGTCCAGCAGACAGACGCTTCACTGATGAATCATACAGTTTGTTTCCACTAAGGTTCAGATGTATCGGATGGGAGGAGTTGGACTTCAGAGCTGAGGCCAAAACTTCACAGTGAGTCTCTGAGAGTCCACAGTCCCAGAGTCTGTAATGACACAAATATTACAACATATGTTATCATGAAAGAGGACACTTTATATTTACTTCATGCATTTGATGATCAAACAGTTTGACATTCATTATTTTGATGAACATTTGATCTTCACGTCAGTGGTTCAGATCATCTTTTGAATATTTTGTTTTCTGAGGTATTTTATTCCTTTAACCTCTTAACGCACGCTGTTCCGTCTACGGGACGGACCGGAAGTTGGGAGGTAGCCACACATTCTTCTGAATGTTTTAAACACCAACCCTTAAACATATATATTCATGCCGTACATTGTTAGAAAGCTTAGATTGCCCTGATTCATTCAAGACCACTCACCAATTATATGGTTGCTCACAGCCGTAATAGTATTAGCGATTAGCACGGCTAGCCCCTGAGCTAAGTGAGAAAAGCTATAATGCCTACATACCTTCAAAGTCTTCCCTTTATCCACAACGATCATCTTATGACTCAGGACTTTCTGTACAGCTCGCCAAATATCCATTCTTGTGAAATATGAAATCCGTTTCCATAAAACCGAAATACTTTCCTCAATATGTCAACATGTATTTAGTCCAACACGTAACGTAATAACACAAATAACAAACCATATACGGTCCGTTTACGTCATTTCCTGACCTGCACGTCCATCTCAGAGTACACATGACTAGATGTTTACGACCGTGAGCCTCTTCTGCTTCTGACGACACCACACCAGCCAATCGGTGTTTAGGATTAGGCAGTACATGTCTCCAAAGACAATGAGGACATGTGACCAACAACAACATGGCTTTGATTGACAGCTGTTCTAGCCTATGAAAATGTTCGGTGAAATGAAGTTGATAACCTTTTAGCCAATAGTCAGAGGTTTCCAACGGTGTATGACACTAAGCTATTAAGTTTGGCTGTCCATAAACAAACTCCAAGCGTAACCGGCGTGCGCCCTGTGCGTAAAAGAGTTGAACCATATATCATTACGCACTCGGCATTTTGGTACACGGTTGGTTCTTCTTCGACTTGACGATAGATAGATGGATAGATGGATATGGCCAAACAAAAAAAATATGGTTTTATAATAATAATAATAATAATAATAATAATAATAATAATAATATTAATAATAATAATAATAATATGGCGTCAGCTTTCATTAGAGACCAAGATTTTGATTGTAGGCAAAGGGGATGTGAAGTTATAGGTGTTTGATTGCGGTTATACAGCTTTGGTAACCATGGTAACCAAGTGTCCATTTGGAGTCTCCAAAAAGCACCTGAGGAAAACGCATGGACATACCTGTTGAAAAATAATTCAGAAAAATTCATCTTTTGGTCTTTTGACTCCAAATTTGGACTGCATGAAGCCAAGACCTGTGGCTGTGGCCTCATTGTGTCTATATCCTGCTGAGAGGTCCCTGAATGTCTGTACACATGTCATTGTAAAGGCAAACCTATGGGCGAGTTAACAACCCCATCATTGTAACCTCTGCCACTCTTTGTCGGTAAGTCACAGAATCACACAGACACTTTTACAAGAATCCTGAGAGTGTTTCCTTTCCACTGATACCAGACACATCTCTGAGTCTCAAACTATGTGGGATCTGTGCTGCTCACAACTTGGGCTTGTCGTTTAGGCTAACAGCATAAAAAACAGGGGCGTGTATTAAGAGGTTAATGGACAGTTGAGAGATAAACAGGAAACAAGAGGAGAGAGAGACAGAGAATGACATGCAACAAAGGTCCAGCACCAGAATCAAAGCACAGACCAGTAAGCTACCAGAACACTCCCAGTTCAGCTGATGCTGTCTCAGTGTGTGTGTGTGTGTGTGTGTCTCCGTTGGTGTGTGTACATGTGTGTGTGTGTAATAAGTTCAGTTGAAGCTAATATGAGGCTTTGACAGTCTGGTAGACTCACACTTGATTAGTGTGACTCAAAGTTTCAGAATATTTAGAAGTAAATTCCCTCTTTGAGTTTGGATCCCTCCACTGCAGCTCAGCAAGGAAACACTGAAGAAACACAAACATACTTACTTGATATGTGGAACTCAGACTGCTGAAGCCTCATATTAGTTTACACTCTGGAAGTCATTTTTACTCACAACAAGCCTGTGGATTTTAAATTCCTGAAAACATTTACATTCTACACATTTGTGTTCAACAAATCCTGAAAATTATGAACCAAACATTTGAAACTTCACTGAAGAATTTGAATTTAATAAATAGAAATAAATCTACCAAAGCTACAGTCAGTGAACTGACCTCAGAGTCTCCAGTCTACAGTTTGGACTCTCCAGTCCAGCAGACAGACGCTTCACTGATGAATCAGACAGTTTGTTGTTACTCAGGTCCAGATGTGTCAGATGAGGGTTGGACTTCAGAGCTGAGGCCAAAACTTCACAGTGAGTCTCTGAGAGTCCACAACGAGAAAGTCTGTAATGACACAAATATTACAACATATGTTATCATGAAAGAGACACTTTATATTTACTTCATGCATTTGATGATCAAACAGTTTGACATTCATTATTTTGATGAACATTTGATCTTCACGTCAGTGGTTCAGATCATCTTTTGAATATTTTGTTTTCTGAGGTATTTTATTCCTTTAACCTCTTAACGCACGCTGTTCCGTCTACGGGACGGACCGGAAGTTGGGAGGTAGCCACACATTCTTCTGAATGTTTTAAACACCAACCCTTAAACATATATATTCATGCCGTACATTGTTAGAAAGCTTAGATTGCCCTGATTCATTCAAGACCACTCCCGACTTATATGGTTGCTCACAGCCGTAATAGTATTAGCGATTAGCTCGGCTAGCCCCTCAGCTAAGTGAGAAAAGCTATAATGCCTACATACCTTCAAAGTCTTCCCTTTATCCACAACGATCATCTTATGACTCAGGACTTTCTGTACAGCTCGCCAAATATCCATTCTTGTGAAATATGAAATCCGTTTCCATAAAACCGAAATACTTTCCTCAATATGTCAACATGTATTTAGTCCAACACGTAACGTAATACGTAAAACTTTATATTTACTTCATGCATTTGATGATCAAACAGTTTGACATTCACTATTTTGATGAACATTTGATCTTCACATCAGTGGTTCAGATCATCTTTTTGAATATTTTAAATCTTTGTTTTGTGAGGCATTTTATTCCTTTAATGGACAGTTGAGAGATAAACAGGAAACAAGAGGAGAGAGAGACAGAGAATGACATGCAACAAAGGTCCAGCACCAGAATCAAAGCACAGACCAGTAAGCTACCAGAACACTCCCAGTTCAGCTGATGCTGTCTCACTGTGCTTGAATGAAACAATCATTCTCGTCACTCTCTCTCAGACCTGCACACTTTTAATCTTTGTTTAGCTTTAATCTTGCAGATGAAGGAGAGAACATGGAGTTACATTGAGGCTTCCATAATGTGCACAGTGTGTGTGTGTGTGATCTGATCCCATGTCTGTCTCCACTAAGTTAACATGAAGACATCTTGATTAGAAAACCACTTTTACTGTCCACTATGTTTAATGTGACTGCAGGATATTTAGACTCAGTTCAGCTCAGTGAACAGTTCCAGTTGAGAAAGATCATCTCTCTTTGCTACCTGCTGCTGTCAGGTTCACATCCATAAGCAGCTACATTTACTGACTGTTCATAAACACTAATGAAACTAATGACCTGACAATATTACACCTGTACATCATTAAATATGAATGGATTCAATATTTAGACGTTTTGTTCATTTTAAAGCCTGCTGAGTAAAACCAGTGTGTGTGCGTGCACTTTTTATCTCATAATTTTGACTTACTTGAAGGGTATTTTTATTATCAAAGCTAAGTTTTATCTTCTTTGTTGTTTTTTTGGTGGAAATGGGCTTCCATAGGTATTACCTGTATGTCTGATTATATATCATGTAATAATAACTTTACTGTTTTCACTGATAACTGTAAAATACTGATATATGTTGTGATAAAATGCTGCTGTAATAAAACCTCAACCACAACCTCTAAAGTCCTTCATGTGTTTCACCAGGTTTGAATGAATCCTCCAACACACAAAGGAAGAGAAAGAGAAGAATAAACTGTAAAACCTAATAATGACTAGAAATAAATAGAATAACTGTTCATTAACTTAACAGCTATAAACATCAACATTATTTAAACTCAACATTTAAACAGCTCAACAACATCTGAGACTAAATATAACC
Source organism: Scomber japonicus (assembly GCF_027409825.1). Taxonomy (NCBI): domain Eukaryota; kingdom Metazoa; phylum Chordata; class Actinopteri; order Scombriformes; family Scombridae; genus Scomber; species Scomber japonicus. The sequence goes on along the minus strand of NC_070591.1, from coordinate 1,297,697 downwards.
AGGCGGGGAGTTTCTGTCCTCTGAAAAGAAGCCAATGCGGAAGTAACTTAGAGCTGCATTCTATCAAAAGGCCACCAGGGGGCGACCGTCTCTATACAAGTCAATGGAGAATTCACCAACTTCTCACTTGATTTCTAACCTCAGTAAACGTTTTCAAAATGTGTTTATGGTCTCAATCGCTAGTTTAAAGCCTTCTTCAATGCAGTCTGGTGTTCATTTGTGAAATTTTGGCCTCCCTGATTTTATATTTGACGATAAAGCAGGCTACGTGGCTACGTTGTGATTGACAGGTTGATTGACCAATGTCCTTGAGATCCAGCCCTCGCAACCAATCGCAGCGTCTCCGCTCCGCCGTTGGTCCCGCACATACGTTCGTACATGACTCCGCCTCATGCCCATATAAGTAGAATCCGTGTTCATTTTTTCCCGGCATGCACCTGAAATTTTCAAGATGGCGCTGCCTAGATTGGATACTATTGGCTTCCGAGCAGCAGTCCACAAACCAATGGGTGACGTCACGGATGTTACGTCCATTTCTTTTATACAGTCTATGAATATAACTGACAAGTTATTACATCTATAAACAAGTAGAGCACTATTATAACTATAATAAGAATTTTACATTATTTATATTTGAAGAACTAAACTACTAATCTACACTGATTTATAATGTTAATCACATCTGGACTTACCGAGCCTTTCTGCAGTTCCTCACTGCTGGGATCAGTCTCAGTCGTCCCTCCTCTGATGTTTTGTACTTCTTCAGGTTAAACTGATCCAGAGGCTCCTCTGACATCTGCAGCATGTAGGCCAGAGCTGAGCAGTCAAACTCAGAGAGTTTCTTCTTTGATCTGTTCTCTGACTTCAGGAACTGTTGGATCTCCTGATGTACTGAGCGGTCGTTCATCTCCATCAGACAGTGGAAGATGTTGATGCTTCTGTCAGGAGAGATATCACCACTGTTCATCCACTTCAGGTTGTTGATGATTCTCTGGATGGTTTCTGGACTGTTGTCTGTCTGACCCAGCAGGCCTCCTAAGAGACTCTGGTTGGACTCCAGAGAGAGGCCATGAAGGAAGCGGACAAACAGGTCCAGGTGGCCATTTTTACTTATGAGAGATTTCTCCATGACTCTCTGCAGGAAGTAGTCCAGAGATGAGTAACTGTAGTATTCTCTCAGGAAGTCCTTCAGTACCTCTGTCTTCCTGCTGGTGTAACAGTGGTACATGTAGACTGCAGCCAGAAACTCCTGAATGCTCAGATGAACAAAGCTGTAAACTGTTTTCTGGAAGATCACACTCTCTCTTTTGAAGATCTGTGTACAAACTCCTGATAACACCGAGACCTCTGTGACATCAAGACCACACTGCTCCAGGTCTTCTTGGTAGAACATGATGTTTCCTTTCTCCAGTTGTTCAAACGCCAGCCTCCCCAGCTTCAGAAGAAGGTTCCTGTCAGCCTCCGTCAGCTCCTGTGGACTCGTCTCATGTCCCTCATCATACTTGTTCTTCTTCCTCTTTGTCTGAACCAGCAGGAAGTGTGAGTACATGTTAGTCAGGGTCTTGGGCAGCTCTCCTCTCTGGTCTGGAGTCAACATGGGGTCCAGAACTGTAGCAGTGATCCAGCAGAAGACTGGGATGTGACACATGATGTGGAGGCTCCTGGATGTCTTGATGTGTGAGATGATTGTGCTGGACTGCTCTTCATCACTGAATCTCCTCCTGAAGTACTCCTCCTTCTGGGGGTCAGTGAAGCCTCGTACTTCTGTTACTCTGTCCACACATGAACGAGGGATCTGATTGGCTGCTGCAGGTCGGGAAGTTATCCAGATGAGAGCCGAGGGAAGCAGCTTCCCCTTGATGAGGTTTGTCAACAGCACGCTGACTGATGACTTCTGTGTGACATCAGACACGACCTCACTGTTGTTGAAATCCAGTGAAAGTCTGCTTTCATCCAGGCCGTCAAAGATGAACAAAACTTTACAGACAGCGAGCTTCTCTGCTGTGAGCTTCTGTAATGTTGGATAGAAAACATGGATCAGCATGAGCAGACTGTACTGCTCATCTTTGATCAAGTTCAGCGCCCTGAACGAGAACAGAATCAGCAGACTGATATCTTGGTTGTTGGAGCGCTGTGCCCAGTCCAGAGTGAACTTCAGCACTGAGAAGGTTTTTCCAACGCCAGCGACGCCGTTCATCAGAACCACTCTGATGTGTTTTTGTTGGTCAGGTAAGACTTTAAAGATGTCTTGACACTTGATTGGAGCATCATGGAGGGTCTTCATCTTGGAAGCTGTTTCAAGCTGCCTCACCTCATGTTGGGTATTAACCTCTTCACTCTGTCCCTCTGTGATGTGGACCTCAGTGAAGATGCTGATGAGGAAGGTTTTAGTTCCTGCTTCATCAGTTCCTTGAGTCACACATTCACATGTGCTGCTCAGACTGATCTGATGTTCATCTAAAACCTCCTGCAGACCACTTTCTGCTGAAAGAGAAGAAAAAAGGTAGAATGAACCAGAAATCAGTGTGACTGTTAATGTTCAGTAGGATAGAGGAGGTAGATTCCTGTTTTCAGAGATGATGACATCAGCAGACAGATCTTCAGTCTTACTTTGTACAGTGCTGGTCTGACTGACTGTCTGCAGTCCAGGTCTGGTTCTGGATCTTTCTGAACACTGGGGACAGGAGGAGTCTCCTGATGAAGCAGACTGGTCCCAGTATGAGGTGATGCACTTTCTGCAGGACCAGTGTCCACAGCTGGTAGAGACTGGATCCTTCAGGACGTCCTGACACAAAGAACAGCAGGACAGCTGCTCCTCCACAGAAACAGCCCTCCTCTTCCTCTCTCTGTGGACATGAACACATTCTTTATGTCACATGACATTAGTGGAGGCCAACCGACAGCTTACAAGCTGCATGCAGCTCTTTCCCCACATAAACAGTCCAGACTGTCAGTATTTACACACTTACACAGTTTCTGTTCTTCAGACTCAAAGATTCAATACACTCAGTTTGATATAAAGTAAGATTACAAGAGTTCAACAGTAATTAAACAGAGACAACAATGTGTCAGCAAAGGCAGAGAAGAAGAAGAAGACTGTAAGCTAGTAAACATGGATGTAAACAATGCAGGATTTAAAATAGATGTTTGATGAGGAGGGAAGTGGATTCAACACATTAGTTAGACCACAAGGAGAAACACAATGTGTTTTGGTAAGTAAGTCAATGTGAACATGACTTTAGTCTGTTAGAAAACTCCACAGGCTCCTTTAATCTACTCTGATCCATTAAAGTCAGGAACAATAAGCAGGAGGAAACTGAGCCAAACAGAAAAGTCCACTAGTGAAAAATAACAGACTGCTGCTCTTTTGTGTTGTGCTGCTGAACAGAGAGCTCTGCTAAATATCTTCATAATGCATCTTTTCATTAGAAAGACAGCACACCTAGAGAGAGGCTTTAACATCACCACCCTTACCCCAACATGAGGAGTCTCCCCCAGCCCCAACAACCCAACATGAGGAGTCTCCCCCAGCCCCAACAACCCAACATGAGGAGTCTCCCCCAGCCCCAACAACCCAACATGAGGAGTCTCCCCCAGCCCCAACAACCCAACATGAGGAGTCTCCACCAGCCCCAACAACCCAACATGAGGAGTCTCCACCAGCCCCAACAACCCAACATGAGGAGTCTCCCCCAGCCCCAACAACCCAACATGAGGAGTCTCCCCCAGCCCCAACAACCCAACATGAGGAGTCTCCCCCAGCCCCAACAACCCAACATGAGGAGTCTCCCCCAGCCCCTACAACCCAACATGAGGAGTCTCCACCAGCCCCAACAACCCAACATGAGGAGTCTCCACCAGCCCCAACAACCCAACATGAGGAGTCTCCCCCAGCCTCAACAGCCCAACATGAGGAGTCTCCCCCAGCCTCAACAGCCCAACATGAGGAGTCTCCACCAGCCTCAACAGCCCAACATGAGGGGTCTCCACCAGCCCCAACAACCCAACATGAGGAGTCTTCCCCAGCCCCAACAGCCCAACATGAGGAGTCTCCCCCAGCTCCAACAACCCAACATGAGGAGTCTCCACCAGCCCCAACAACCCAACATGAGGAGTCTCCACCAGCCCCAACAACCCAACATAAGGAGTCTCCACCAGCCTCAACAGCCCAACATGAGGAGTCTCCCCCAGCCCTAACAGCCCAACATGAGGAGTCTCCCCCAGCCCCAACATGAGGAGTCTCCCCCAGCCCTAACAGCCCAACATGAGGAGTCTCCACCAGCCTCAACAGCCCAACATGAGGAGTCTCCACCAGCCTCAACAGCCCAACATGAGGAGTCTCCCCCAGCCCTAACAGCCCAACATGAGGAGTCTCCCCCAGCCCTAACAACCCAACATGAGGAGTCTCCCCCAGCCCTAACAACCCAACATGTGGAGTCTCCCCCAGCCCCAACAACCCAACAGGAGGAGTCTCCACCAGCCCAACATGAGGAGTCTCCCCCAGCCTCAACAGTCCAACAAGTGGATTCTCCCCCAGCCCCATCAGGACACTCCCAATTTTCACCCACCAGGACCCCACCCAGCCTTTCATTCTCTCCACTCAGTTGGAATCCAGCTCGCATCACGCCCAAATCCCATTGTTTTCTCCTCTCAACCTCCCTCATCGTCCAGCCCCTCCCGTTCCACCACGCTGTAAACAACCATCATCCAAGAGTCACAGAGCTCTTAGCTCTTTTGATTTGATTTACCAGTTGATCTTGGTTCCTACTCTCACCTCTGGTCATGAGCTTTGGGTCGTGACCCAAAGAACAAGATGGCGGGTACAAGTGGCCGAAATGAGCTTCCTCCTTTGGCTGGCTGGGCTCTCCCTTAGAGATAGGGTGAGAAGCTCAGTTATCCGGGAGGAGCTCGGAGTAGACCCGCTGCTCCTCCGCATCGAGAGGAACCAGATGAGGAGGCTCGGGCATCTAGTCAGGATGCCTCCCGGATGCCTCCCTGGTGAGGTGTTCAGGGCCCGTCCCACCGGTAGGAGACCCAGGACACGCTGGAGAGACTATGTCTCTCGGCTGGCCTGGGAACGCCTCGGGATCCCCCGGGAAGAGCTGGACGAAGTGGCTGGGGAGAGGGAAGTCTGGGCTTCCCTGCTTAGGCTGCTGCCCCTGAGACCCGACCAGGATAAAAGGAAGAGGACGGAATGGAATGGAGCTCTTTTGAATATCTCTTTTTTTATTAAAAGGTGATCCAAAAGTTCTTTGTTAAATCATTTATAGACCTCCAAGATGCTCAGGAACATTCATTGATGAGTTTGCTGAACTGCTGTCAGTTATCTGCACTGACTACAACTTTTTTTATCATAACAGGGGATTTTAACATTCATGTAGACAATAACATGGACAGTAATGCCAAAGAACTCTCTGCTCTACTTGACACTTTTGGCCTCTTGCAACATGTGAAAGGACCAACACACACTCGGGGCCACACTCTGGATCTGGTTATCTCTAAAGGTGTTGATATTTCTTCTGTTGATGTTAAGGACTTGGCTCTTTCTGATCATTTCTGTGTTCTTTGACTTACAGATCATTCCAAATGTTCAGTTAACCTCTGTGTCTGTTAGGAGAAGGTACATAAATGAGAATACCAGTGCAAAGTTTATGGATGCTATAGCTATGTCACCAACTGTGAGTGCAGAGTCAGTTGATGAACTCCTGGATAAATTTAACTGGAAAATCTCAAAGGCCATTAGATGCTGTTGCACCTATTAAAACTAAGACGACTTTGAGCAGCAAAACATCATGGAGGAACACTATGATGGTAAAGGCTTTAACATCATGGAGGAACACTAGGATGGTAAAGGCTTTAAAAACAGAATGCAGGAAGTGGAGAAAAACTAAACTTCAAATTCATCTTGACCTCTACAACCAAAGTCTTAATAAATAAATAATGCAGTCAATGCTCAAAGAACAAACATATTAGTGACTGAATTTTTACAAACTTACAGAATTATAAAACAAATATTGTTGTAATGTAGATTATCAAATGATATTAAACTGTATCATCTTCAGGTCAGTTTACAGTAGAAAAAGTCTCTTACTCTGTGTCTGAGGGTCCAGGTTCATTACTGAAGACTGGAGGATATTCTTTAGACTGGTCACTCTTCATAGACAGACAGCTGGACTCTGGAAACTCTGCTCTGTGTCTGTAGAAATAAATATTATTTTACACATATCATTAGTTCCTGTAAAGATCAGATGTATCATGAAACATGTCACAGAGTCATGATTTAATAAAGACATCAATAGTTGTGTTCATATCTCCTTCTGCATGTTCTAAACATTTTATCTACAGCTGCAAACTGGATCAGTTTCATTGAAGACTTTTTAACATCTCTCCAGCGGTTTGTGTCATATTTGTCAGATAGATGTGTTTCAGTCTCCATGGTAACTATGTGTCTTCCAGTGATGCGCGGGTCGACCCATGACCCGCGGATATCCGCGGTTCGGGTTCAATTTTTTAAAAATATTGCGGGTGCGGGCGGGGCGGGTCAAAAAGACAAAATACATATTTCTCACTTAGGAACTTTCACTTGCCTATTTATGATAATCCATGTTTTATGTGAAAGAAGAAGAAGACAAACTTTAAAATAAAACTGTTATTAATATCGCTATGTGACTACTTTTGTGCGGACTATGGCTGACTATCTGCTGTGTTTTGAATCTCCATGGCAACGGGAGAGAGCTGAAGCTTGATGGTGCAGTTTTTCCACAATCTCTTCAGATCAAACCTGACGCTATGTCCTAACACAGTTGGGTGTCACTCCTAATCAACATTATGGTTGTGCTCAATCAATAATAACCTACACTGATGTGCTTCATAGCTTAGTGACGCTAAAGTTAAATTGTGATCAGAAGATTAATTCACCTCTCGATCTGTGAGAGTCATCAGCTATAAATATCATTATATGCTCTGCGCTTCTTCAATTTAAACATAGCCTATACGTTTTGTTGAAATATCGTTACCTACAGTATATTCTATTATCTATTACTTCAATTTAAACAAGTGATCAAAGATCAGTTTACTAAAATGTAAGCTCTCAGATCTGATGTTATAGCAGACAGTGTTGACTATGTTTGGCATGTGTGCACACTTGTGTGTGTTTGTATTTGTGTGCACGGCAGAGAGACGCTTTCCGCAATCGTTCAATAAAGAACGATGTAAAAATCAATCTTACAGTGTATCTGTTGTTGTGTGGTATTCAATTAATCTTTCATGAAATTGTATCATAATCTTTACTGTGAATCCAGTACAAATCCTCGTCTATCTATGGCTTACAGTGTCACAAATGAGTTCTCATCGGTAGGTTCCATGGCAATACGTTCACTGGCTTTATTTTTTTTCTTTCCTCGGGTCGGGTCGGGTTCGGGTCATGATCAGCGCATTTTTTTGGGTGGGTTGGATCTCCTGGTGGGTCGGGTTGGGGCGGGTGTTAAAAAAAGCTGACCCGTGCATCACTGGTGTCTTCATCTGCTCTGCTGTTATATGGGATGCCCCAGAGCTCAATCCTGGGTCCTACTCTGTTCTCTCTGTATATGCTTCCCTTGGGTCAGATAATCAGTCACTTTGGTTGTATAGCCTATCATTGTTACGCAGACGACACTCTGCTATATTTTACAGTAAAACCTGATGATTTTAGCAACTTAGACACTCTCCACTACTGTTTAGCTGTGATAAAGGGCTGGATGTCTCTCAACTTCCTTCAACTAAACTCTGTCAAAACTGCGTTTCTCATTGTTGACTCAAATTGAGTTGAAATACAGTAGAAACAGTCTCTTACTTTGTGTCTGAGGGTCCAGGTTCATTACTGAAGACTAGAGGATATTCTTTAGACTGGTCACTCTTCATAGACGGACAGCTGGATATTACAGACTCTGCTCCGTCCTCCTCTTCCTCCTCTTCCTCCTCTTTCTTCATCTTCTGGAGTCTGAGAGGTAAACCAGTAACACTGGAGACACACATACACAGTATAATAAACCCAGTCCTGCCTCTCAACTTAGTAGCTTCTTATTAGTTGACATGACTTTAACTACAACCATGTGTGTTTTCTAGTCATCACAAAGAGAAACTTTGACTCTGGTTTAAATCCAACAAACAGACTTCAGATAAACATGTGTGTGCTTCTTAACTGTGACTTCTCTCTATTTAGAGCTCAGCAGTGAGTCACGTTACATCGCTGTGAGGACGCACAAACCAGGAAAACAACAGGAAACAACGTTTAACACCTCAAACTCTGTCATTTCACATTATTCTGACACACTTTAATCAACTAAACAATGAATGTGATAAATAATCATCAGATTGATCAATAATGACAGTAATCATTATTTACAGTCCTGATATTAACACTCACCTGCCTCAGACTTGCTGTTTTCCTCCTTCTGCTCTACTGACTGTGAAATGGCGTCTAAATGGACTTTCAACTTCACTGCCTACCTGTCTTTGCTGGAGGTCACTCGAAGTGTGTGTGTGTGTGTGTAACAGTCAGTCTGTCTTGTTTATTGTGCAGAAATATTTTATATTTTTCTTCCTGTAACTCAGAATTTGGCGTTTTAGGATCTTTGTGTTGTTGCTATTTTAAATATGAATATCAACTTTGGCAGTTATTATTTTATCTTTATAATCTGAACAGACTTTCACCTTTACTCCCTACCTGTCTGCTCCTCCCTGCTTCTTCCTTACTGGAAGTCACATGACAAACACAGGTGAGCTGAATCTCCATGATGAGCCAACTCCTCCCACACGGCTCCTGCTGGTAGAGGACCACGGCTGCTTCTCAATTCTCTTAACCGATGTCTCGCTAGGATTGAGGATCGAGGAGGATTTCTGAGGAGCTATGAGTGAGGAAACACGAGAGCAGCCTCCTCTAGTCACTTGCTGGCTTTATTGATTGATTAGCTGCTGCAGCTGATCAGAATGATCTCATATATCACTGCAGTTTGACAAAGTGGAGACAGACTTTCTTCATTTATTAGAAAGATTTTGTCATGATCTGTTATTTCCCCCATTAACTGTTATTATGGATAAAATGACCATAAGGAAGAGTCTGTCTGTCTGAGTCACATTTTAAACACATTCGTCATCTTTTTCATGTGAGGCTGAAAAATGTTTAGTTTATTGAGTTCTATCATATCATTTTTTCCTGAAACATTCAACCTATTCAACAATGTTCAGTATTTAAAAAACACACTCATCATATTCAGGGTTATTAAATAATTAATTAACAATGAGAATACTAATAAATAGCCTAGAGATGCAAATAGTGAATAAATAACATTCTGCCAGCAGGTTGGTATTAATGTGAAGGTGTCTGTTAAACAGATATAATATAATTAGGGCTGTCAAACAATCAATTTTTTAAATCACGATTAATTGCAGAGTTTCCATAGTTAATCGCAATTAATGGCGTTTTGAATTGCATGTTTAAAATCCTGTTATTTTCCATTTGAAGGCAGTTTTAAGCCCATAATGTAAAGCATTTCTTACCAGAGTGTCTTAACTGGGAATCAATCACGGCTCTGCTGCGACTCCCACACTCCAAAATGGTCCTTTGGTGGAGCTGAGGCTGGCTTGGCTGCACCTGGGTGTTTAGCGTGGAGGTGCTAACTCAAACTCCACGTACTCCGAAAAACTACATTTTTCAGCTTTTTACCTAGCATATGTATGCAGTGCTTTTATATTTTTTAAAATGTCTTATAATTCTTAATATTTTACATCATTAATATTTTCTATATTTTAAATTTATTTTTAATATTTTATATTTTTAATAATTTGATATATTTGATATAAAATAATTTTATATTTTAAGTAATTACATGTTTTAATTTATATATTTTACATTTTCTATTTTAAATAATTTATATTTTTTGTAATTTTATATTTTAAATAACAGAAATGATCCTAAAATGTTTCTATCAAATGATGTCACACACCAAGAATGATGTCACACTCAGAGATGATGTCACACACCAAGAATGATGTCACACACCAAGAATGATGTCACACTCAGAGATGATGTCATAGTTGTTTATTACTGTAGAGAATCACAGCAGAAGGTGAGTCCTGATGACATCACAGCTCTATATGATAGAAGCCCCGCCCCCCCTCAAAATAAAGCACCAATCACGGCTGACCTGCAGAGTCACGTGACCGGGCTGCTGGCTGCCTCCGCGCAAGGCATTCTGGGAAATGTATCTTCCGACAAACTTTCAGATAAATAAAATAAAATACAGGAAACAGGAAGTGACTGTCACAATGAAAATCTGAATCAGCTGAGAGGCAACTGGAAGTGATGCGAGCAGCCGGCAGCCTGGACAGGAAGTAGAACTCTGCAGGTGAGCACGGGAGAAAACCAACCAATCAGACGCTTCGGAGAAAAAAGGAGGGAAAAAAAAACAATGGAGGGAAATTCCACCAATCAGGAACGAGCGTTAAATGATTAAAAGATTAAAATACATTTGATTAAAATAAAAAGCTACTTTAGCTAACATTAGCCCCACCCACCCACGTGACTCCTCCCCCTCACTTCCTGTCAGGATCAGCTGATACAATTCTTATTCTTAACGAGATCAATTTAATTAACTAAATTAGCTCCGCCCTCGTTTGGCTGTCCCTGATCCTGATTGGAGGAGAGCGGCGCTGATGTCACAGGAAGAAGGCGGTGATGATGATGTCATCGTGTGCGCTGATTAGCGATAAAGTGACGGCGAGAAGAAGAAACATCCGGACGAATCAGAGCCTTCGTCTTCATCACATCTGAAACGAAAAGTTAACAAGCTCGTTAAGGAAGCTAGCAATTAACAGGTGGCTAACAGGTGAGCTAACCGGAAGCTAACAGGTGACTAACAGGTGAGTTAGCAGGAGGTTAACAGGTGAGCTAGCAGGTGGCTATCAGGTGGCTAACAGGTGAGCTAGCAGGTGGCTAACAGGTGAGCTAACAGGAGGCTAACAGGTGAGCTAACAGGTGTTCTGTTCTCACCTGTATGGGAGCCCTGTGGAGCCATTTCTCTTTGTCTCCGCCCACTTTCATACATGAGAACAAATCACAGACGGAGGCCATCCGCTCCTGAGACAGGAAACAGGAAACAGTCAGCAAACAGGATGGAAACAGTCTGTAACAGTCTGTAAATGTTAGAGTGAACCTGAGGCCGTTACCTGAGCCTGACTCCTCTTCCTCAGCAGCCATTTATCCTCCTCTTCCTCGGCCGGGCCGGACGGAGCCGCTGAGCTTGGAGCAGGACTGCAGTTCTTCTCTGGAAGCACCCAGAGCTCCGGATCCAGAGGCAGCTGGAACAGCGAGGAGCAGGGAGGCTTGAACTGAGAGCTGTGCTCCTCCCTGCTGGCCTTCTCCTCCTCAGGAGCCACCCAGCCGGACAGAGAGGAGCCGGCGGGCTGCAGAGGACTCGTGCAGGAGGAGTTGGTGGGGTGCAGCCAGGCCTCCAGGATGGCCTGAACCTGCAGGGACGACACACACAGAGTTCAGCCTCAAAATACAGATCTGAATAAATATAATGTAAGTCATAGAAATACTCCAAAAATGGTGTGCAGTGTTCTAGTGGTTGGAGCCATAAAAGCAGTCGACCCCGGTTTGCTACATGTCACCCCGCCCCTCCCGCTCCTGTTTCCTGACTGCTAAAATAAAAAGGTGTCTATGCCGAAAACATCTTTTAAAGGGTTAGAAAAACCTCTTTATTGTTCATACATTTTCCCACATGTGGCTCAGTGATAATAAATGTTGGTAAGATGATGAATTCATAAATCAGTTAAACTAAATTTAAAAGCAGCATCAGGTTTGTTAAAATGTACATTTAGTATTTTTGTTGGTTTTATATCATTTAAATGACATTTACACCATTTTTTACCAAAAGTCAGACTGAATGCTCTTGAAAATGTCAAATGGTGTAACCACAAAAGAATGATAAGTAATAAATATTTTATCACCTACAGTGTGTTTAAGTGGACTTATTGGAATATTTCTACATTTAAAGTATTTAGTCAAGAGATATTATTATATTTCTTCTACATGTTAACATTTATTCCACCACAGACATTAATACAATAATATTTAAGGTTTCACTGAGGTTACCTTCTGTTCCTGCTCTCTGTGGTGCAGGGGGGGCGGGGTGTTTTTGGCGGTGGGGGTAGGGGTGGGGGGGGCGTTCTTGGCTGCAGGGACGCCGTTCTTGTCCCTCCCGTCCTGCCGGAGCAGCCAGCGGGTCAGAGCTTCTTTCCCACAGTTCTCATCGCAGACGCAGTCCGAGTAGCTGGAGCAAACCTCGTTGGCCCGGCAGTTCTGCTGGAGCGGCGCCTCCTTCTGCAGCCACGCCTCCAGGGTGGTCGCAGGGGCTACGATCGCAGGGGCCGCGGTCGCCGGGGTGGTTGCCGGAGAGACGGGGGTGGAGGCGGGGGGGGTCTTCAGGCACTTGAGCAGCCCCAGGTTCTCTATCTCCAGGGGTCGGCTGGTCTGGCAGCAGGAGGAGCAGTCGGCAGCGGGTCGGCTCGACTCCACCAGCCAATCGCTGCTCGCCCAGCTGTCCTCGAACGGCTTCAGCACCCGCCGCCACCGCTCCGCGTCGCACGCTGTCTCCATGGCGACGGTGGGCGGGGTGATGAGCCAGTCGCCCAGCTCCTCTTCCTCCTCCTCCTCGTCGTTGGGGGTCTCAGTGAACTCTGATTCGTCGATCTTCTCGATGGAGAAGGAGGAGCTGGAGGAGCTGCAGGTGCTGACGGAGCGCTCCCTGCTGGTGGAGGAGCGATCCTGCAGGAGCCACGACTCCAAATCTCTCAGCTGACCCCAAGCCTTCATGAAGTCCACCGAGGCCAGGACGGGACAGGAAGTCTGCACGGGTTTACAAAATTAGAGTCATCATGTGTGCTACTGTGTGTGTGTTAATCTCTGTATGTGAGTGTGTGAAAGTGGACCCCATCAGTGATGAAAACCAGTACTGTCCCCAGAAGTAACCAAAAAACTGGCGGACCCCACAACTGACAAAAACAAGACTGTGTGTGTTACTCTGTCTGTGTGTGTGTGTGTGTGTGTGTGTGTGTGTGTGTGTGTGTGTGTGTGTGTGTGTGTGTGTGTGTGTGTGTGTGTGTGTGTATATCCCAGTACTGAAGCCAGTCAGTGATGTCATCTCTCACCTTGCTCTCTCTCTGTGACACCAGCCAATCCTGAGGGTTCTTGCTGGACTGGTAGCCAATGGGAGCGCTGCTTGCTGGACGGGTTCCCAGCAGCCAGTCGTCCAGAGCGCCGACTTCCATCTTCTACACACACAGACACACAGACACACACACACACACAGACACACACAGGAACACACACAGAGAGTGAGATCAGAAACACGAGGAAACAAAGCTTTGTAAAGACATTAAGCGCGTCGCTAGGGGCGACGGCCAGGTGGGCGGAGTTACCTGCTTCTTGGCAGCGATTGGACAACTCTGCACCTGAGCTCTCTGGTGGGCGGGACTCTGAGAGGACACTTCCTCCACCAGCTGCAGGACACACACACACACACATACACACATTAGACCTGGACGTATAGCTATGTGTGTGTGTGTGTGTGTATATGTATATGTGTGTGTGTGCGTGTGTGCGTGTGTGTGTGTGTGTGTGTGTCTCCTGCAGCTGGTGGAGGAAGCTCTACCAGCTGCTCCTGTATATGTGTGTGTGTGTGTGTGTGTGTGTGTGTGTATGTGTGTATATGTGTGTGTGTGTATGTATATGTGTGTATGTGTATGTGCGTGTGCGTGTGTGTGTTACCTGAGCGCTGACGTTGCCAAACGAGGTGATGGCTTGCCTCAGAGAGCGAGTGTCGGCTTGGAAACTCATCTCAGGTGTTTCCTCTGGCGTCAGACTCAGAGAGGACAACCTGCACACACACATCACCACCATCATCATCATCACCATCACCACCACCATCATCATCACTATCACTATCATCATCACCATTATCATCATCATCATCATCACTATCCACATCATCATCATCATCATCATTATCCTAACTCCTAACTCCTCCTAACGACCAATCAGAGCAGAATGGGCTCATCAGGAGGGGGGGGGGGGGGGCCCTTAAAGACAGGAGCTAAACGGGCTGTTAACAGTCAGAGGCTGAACTGAGGCGCTGCATAAAGGACCAATAGAAGATAAAGAAGGAGAGACTCATGGCGTTTTTCCACTACACAGACTCGACTTCTCCACCATCAGGGATAGTTCCTGGTACCTGCTGCTTTTTTAGTATCTGCTCTGCTGAGGGTCCAAGCGAGCCGAGCCGATACTAAATGTGACGTCATCAGACTGCCGGCCTCTGATTGGTCAGAGAGGCACAAGAATCAAAGCCGACTTGGTCCTTTTTAGACGGGGGGGGGGGGGGGGGGGGGGAGTTCGGGGGGCTCGCCTCCTTCAGCCATCATACAGCCTGCAGAGCTACCTGCTTGTAACAGCAACCGGAGTACGGGAGGGGTTGGACTTCACGCTGCAGCTGCACACAACCTGAGGGACCTCCACTGTCTCTCTTAAAAAAAAACTCCGCTCATACTGCAGGGCTGCCGTAATTACTGTATTAACAGTGCAACTTGATTTTAAAGGCAGATTTCTCTCCGCTGCTGTAACGCTGCCGGTGAGAATATTACTATAGATCTGAGTTATTTTATCCTCTGACACACTAAAGTCAACATTTACTGATAAATATGTTTGTCTCTGTGGTGAGAAACCCTACAGACGGTTATTAAGAAACCCAAAACAGTCATTGGGTGAGTCATCCTCAGTGTGTGTGTGTGTGTGTGTGTGTGTGTGTGTGTGTGTGTGTGTGTGTGTGTGTGTGTGTGTGTGTGTGTGTGTGTGTGTGTGTGTGTGTGTGTGAGACATTAAGCTGCAGTCTGAAGGTGAGGCTCTGAACCCAAAACAAAACTGAACAAAAACACATAATTATATTAAATTATCGCCGTAAATTAAAATATATTTGGTAATTTAAAGATGAGATGTGATCAGACTGCTTAGACTCTGAAATGAAAATGTCAAATGGTGTAACCACAAGAGAAAGACAAATATGACATATTTCATCACCTACAGTGTATTTAAGTGTTCATTTAATATAAAAGTTATAATGTAAGATCATGCCAAACTAGTTGATATGGTGTTAGGAAGGTAGGAGGGAAGGAAGGAAGGAAGGAAGGAAGGAAGGTGTTTTATTGACTATTTACTGTTTTTAAGCAACGTTCAATTATTTGGTACAAAGTTTTTATGGTTACACCACTTAGACATTTTCACCATAATCCTCTAATATATTTTCCTACCTTCCTTCCTCCCTCCTTCCTTTATTCCTTCCTTCTGTCCTTCCTTCCAAAGTATTTATGGTTACACCACTTAGACATTATTACCATAATCCTCTAATATATTCTCCTTCCTTCCTTCCTTCCTTCCTTCCTTCCTTCCTTCCGTCCTTCCAAAGTTGTTATGGTTACACCACTTTAGACATTTTTACCATAATCCTCTAATATATTCTCTCTAAATGGATTAAAAGCAGAAATTTGATGCTGGGTCCACAAAAAAAGAATGTGTGAAGTTATTCATACGTTTATTTAAGTCCAGAGGAACTGAAACGAGCTTCCTGTGTGTGTGTGTGTGTGTGTGTGTGTGTGTGTGTGTGTGTGTGTGTGTGTGTGTGTGTGTGTGTGTGTGTGTTTCCTACTCTGATGGATATTTGATGAATAAACGAAACATAAACCTGCAGCGAGCGTCTGACTCCACATTTTCATTTCTGCTTTAGAAACAAACAGAACTTTTTTATTTCTCTTATTCAGCAGTTTTGTTTCTTCGAGTGGAAATCAGCTGCTGTCTCTTTAACCTTCCTTCTGTCCTTCCTCTCTTTTTCCTCCCTCCATCCCTCCTTTCCTCTTTTCTTTTCTCCCTCCTACCTTCCTTGATCCCTCCTTTCCTCTTTTCTTTTCTCCCTCCCTCCCTTCTTTCCTCCCTTCCTTCTGTCTTTCCTTCCTCTCTTTTTCCTCCCTTCCTTCTTACCTTCATCCCTCCCTCCTTCTTCCTCCTTTCTTCCCTCCCTCCCTCCTTTCCTTCTTTCCTACCTTCCTCGATCCGTCCTTTCTTCCCTCCCTTCCTCCCTTCTTTCCCTCCCTCCCTTCCCTCCCTCCTTTCCTTTCTTCATTCCTTCCTCCCTCCCTCCTCACTCCTTTTCTTCCCTCCTTTCCTCCCCCCTCCCTCCCTTCCTTCCTTGACTCGAGGAACAGGAGTGTTAATCAATCAGAAAGTAAAAACCAGCCCAGCAGGAACTTTTGGGACTTTTAGAGCGTTAAAAAAACCCTGGAACTTTTTGTAACCGCTGAACTTCCTCCAGTGGAAACGAAAACTTCCTGTAAATGTGACAGGTGGAAACTTCCTGTGGTGGAAACGCAGCTTATTTAAATGTGTTTCTGAGCTCAATCAGCTGATGGAAACACCTGCGGGAGGAGTTGGATCAGCTGATGGAGCAGCTACTGGAGGAGTTGGACCAGCTAATAGAGCAGCTACGGGAGGAGTTAAATTAGCTGATGGAGCAGCTGCGGGAGGAGTTGTATCAGCTGACGGAAACAGCTACGGGAGGAGTTGGACCAGCTGATGGAAACAGCTACGGGAGGAGTTGGACCAGCTAATAGAGCAGCTACGGGAGGAGTTAAATTAGCTGATGGAGCAGCTGCGGGAGGAGTTGAGGCAGCTGATGGAGCAGCTGCAGGAGGAGTTAATTCAGCTGATGGAGCATCTACGGGAGGAGTTGGATCAGCTGATGGAAACAGCTACGGGAGGAGTTAAATTAGCTGATGGAGCAGCTACGGGAGGAGTTGGATCAGCTGACAGAGCAGCTACGGGAGGAGTTAAATTAGCTGATGGAGCAGCTACGGGAGGAGTTGGATCAGCTAATAGAGCAGCTACGGGAGGAGTTGGATCAGCTGATGGAGTATCTACGGGAGGAGTTGGATCAGCTGATGGAGTATCTACGGGAGGAGTTGTATCAGCTGATGGAGCAGCTACGGGAGGAGTTGTATCAGCTGATGGAGCAGCTACGGGAGGAGTTAAATGAACTGATGGAGCAGCTACGGGAGGAGTTGGATCAGCTGATGTAGCAGCTACGGGAGGAGTTAAATTAGCTGATGGAGCAGCTACGGGAGGAGTTGGATCAGCTGATGGAACAGCTACGGGAGGAGTTGGATCAGCTGATGGAGCAGCTACGGGAGGAGTTAAATTAGCTGATGGAGCAGCTACGGGAGGAGTTAAATTAGCGGATGGAGCAGCTACGGGAGGAGTTGGATCAGCTGATGGAGCAGCTACGGGAGGAGTTAAATTAGCTGATGGAGCAGCTACGGGAGGAGTTGGATCAGCTGATGGAGCAGCTACGGGAGGAGTTATATCAGCTGATGGAAACAGCAACGGGAGGAGTTGTATCAGCTGATAAAGCAGCTACGGGAGGAGTTGTATCAGCTGATGGAGCAGCTACGGGAGGAGTTGTATCAGCTGATGGAAACAGCTACGGGAGGAGTTAAATTAGCTGATGGAGCAGCTACAGGAGGAGTTAAATTAGCTGATGGAGCAGCTACGGGAGGAGTTGGATCAGCTGATGGAGCAGCTACGGGGGGAGTCTGAGCAGCTGATGGAGAAGCTGCGGGAGGAGTTGTAGCAGCTGATGGAGCAGCTACGGGAGGAGTTGTATTAGCTGACGGAGCAGCTACGGGAGGAGTTAAATTAGCTGATGGAGCAGCTACGGGAGGAGTTGGATCAGCTAATAGAGCAGCTACGGGGGGAGTTAAATTAGCTTATGGAGCAGCTGCGGGAGGAGTTGAGGCAACTGATGGAGCAGCTATGGGAGGAGTTTGAGCAGCTGATGGAGCAGCTATGGGAGGAGTTGTATCAGCTGATGGAGCAGCTATGGGAGGAGTTGTATCAGCTGATGGAGCAGCTACGGGAGGAGTTGTATCAGCTGATGGAGCAGCTACGGGAGGAGTTGTATCAGCTGATGGAGCAGCTACGGGGGGAGTTTGAGCAGCTGATGGAGCAGCTACGGGGGGAGTTTGAGCAGCTGATGGAGAAGCTACGGGAGGAGTTGGATCAGCTGATGGAGCAGCTACGGGAGGAGTTGTATTAGCTGATGGAGCAGCTACGGGAGGAGTTGGACCAGCTGATGGAGCAGCTACGGGAGGAGTTGTAGCAGCTGATGGAAACAGCTACGGGAGGAGTTAATTCAGCTGATGGAGCAGCTACGGGGGGAGTTTGAGCAGCTGATGGAGCAGCTACGGGAGGAGTTGTATCAGCTGATGGAGCAGCTACGGGAGGAGTTGTATCAGCTGATGGAAACAGCTACGGGAGGAGTAATATCAGCTGATGGAGAAGCTACGGGAGGAGTTTGAGCAGCTGATGGAGCAGCTACGGGGGGAGTTTGAGCAGCTGATGGAGCAGCTCCGGGGGGAGTTTGAGCAGCTGATGGAGCAGCTACGGGGGGAGTTTGAGCAGCTGATGGAGCAGCTACGGGAGGAGTTGTATCAGCTGATGGAAACAGCTACGGGGGGAGTTTGAGCAGCTGATGGAGAAGCTACGGGAGGAGTTTGAGCAGCTGATGGAGAAGCTACGGGAGGAGTTGGATCAGCTGATGTAAAGGAAGTGAAAGGTTTGCTTACTTCTCCATGCAGCTGGTGAGCTGGTTGTTCAGGTCGTTGCTGCTGTTTGAGTTCTGCAGCTGCTGAGAGATGACGTCGAACTGACCGCGCAGCTGCAAAACACAAGATCACCAGATTCATCTTCAACTTCATATCTCAATAAATCCTGATGAATGATCTTAACTACAGTACATTAGTTTAGTTATATAGTAGTTTTAGTATAAAGGATATCAGGAGTCAGTGCAGATATATAGTAGTTATAATAATAATAATCACCCAGTGCAGTCGGTGCAGTTGCTGTTGCAGAGTTTCAGTCTTCAGTTGTTCCAGCAGCTCGATCTGACTCAGCAGCCAAACTTCTCTGCAGCGCAGCGCCTCCTGCTGACGACTCACACAGCTCTGCAGCTCGGCACGCACCTGAACCACCGACACACAGAGACACAGAGACAGAGACAGAGAGACAGAGAGACAGAGAGAGAGAGAGAGAGAGAGAGAGAGAGAGAGAGAGAGAGAGAGAGAGAGAGAGAGAGAGAGAGACAGGTCAGACAGGTGAGGCACAGACAGGTAGTAAACAGGTATTATGATTCAGTCCTGCTAAAGTGATGAAAGTCTCCAGCAGTCAAACTGATGAACATTCATCAAAATTAAATATTCTCTGATGAGAGAGAGTTACTCTGACTGCAGCACAAAGACTCAACCATGAACCAGTAAAACACCTGAGATACACAGAGAGGACAGAGGTCTCACTCTGCTCTGTTTGAGTTTACAGCAGAGAGGACAGAGGTCTCACTCTGCTCTGTGTGTGTTTACAGCAGAAAGCAGAGAGGACAGAGGTCTCACTCTGCTGCTGTTTGTGTTTACAGCAGAGAGGACAGAGAGGACAGAGGTCTCACTCTGCTGCTGTGTGTGTTTACAGCAGAGAGGACAGAGAGGACAGAGGTCTCACTCTGCTGCTGTTTGTGTTTACAGCAGAGAGGACAGAGAGAGGAGAGAGGTCTCACTCTGCTGCTGTTTGTGTGATCAGCAGAGAGCAGAGAGGACAGAGGTCTCACTCTGCTGCTGTGTTTACAGCAGAGAGGACAGAGAGAGGAGAGAGGTCTCACTCTGCTCTGTGTTTACAGCAGAGAGCAGAGAGAGGACAGAGGTCTCACTCTGCTCTGTTTGAGTTTACAGCAGAGAGCAGAGAGAGGACAGAGGACAGAGGTCTCACTCTGCTGCTGCGTGGTGAGACTCTCACAGAGCAAAGTGCAGTTTATAACTGCAGCGTCTGTCGGGATAAACACTGATAACATGCTCAGTAGTCATAATTATTAACTAATAACTATGACTGTTGGTACGTTCACTAAATATTTACACAGCGAGAGTTTGACAAATAATTATCAATAAATATGAAAGTCCATAAAGATAAATAAGAGAACAGCAGCAGCCTTTAAAAGCAGGAACATCTCGACTCATGAAGCTTTAAATTAAACATCAGAGCGGTCACATGACGCAGTGATGTCGCCGCACCAGCCGACCAATCAGCTGCTGTCCTGGAAATGAGCCGGTTAGTTTTACCTGAGAGACGACGAACACCTGAGTCCAGAGATCTGACTGAGCCTCTCTCTCTCTGCTCTTATATATGCTCACTCTACCACACCCTGCTCTCTCTCCTCCCACCCTCACACCCTGCTCTCTCTCCTCCCACCCTCACACACACACACACACACACCCTCACACACACACACACACCTTCAAACGTGACTTAACCTGCCGATGGTAAATTAACGAGTCTGGGTTACCGCGGCGACCGCAGGTGGAGAACAGAATAACAAGAGGATTCTGAGTGTTTCTCAACTTTGACCACACACACACACACACACACACACACACACACACAGTAACACACACACGCACACAGTAACACACACACGCACACAGTAACACACACACACACACAGGTAACACTGACTCAGCAATGTGTGCATGCTGTGTGTTACCGTGTGTGTGTGTGTTACTGTGTGTGTGTGTGTGTTACTGTGTGTGGGTTACTGTGTGTGTGTGTGTGTGTGTGTGTGTGTTACTGTGTGTGGGTTACTGTGTGTGTGTGTGTGTGTGTGTTACTGTGTGTGTGTGTTGCTGCGTGTTGAGGTGAGACTGATGTGTCTTATTTTATGAACGCAGCATCAGATGAAGATGAAGGTTAAGATAATAAAGATAATAATAATGATGATGAAGATGATGAAGGCTCTGACCTCTCTGGCGTTGTCTCTCAGCTGCTGCTCAGCCTTCATCACGCTGCTGACGGCTCCTTCCAGCTGATCCTGAGCCAGCTGACACTGCTTCAGCCCGCTCACCGCCGCTGCCTCCGCCGCCGGCATCCTGCACAGGAAACAGGAAACAGGAAACAGGAAGTTAGACTGGAACCATTAAAGCACCAGAACAGAGCAGCTGGGGAGAAATGTGACCCAACGTTCAGCTGGAAGCTCAGAGAAGCTGAGACTCGCTCACGATGTCATCCAGTACAAACTCTCTCCTCTTCTCTTTCCTTTCTTTCTTTCTTTCTTTCATCTTCTCTCTTCTCTTTCATCTCTCTCTTTCATCATCTCTCTGTCTTCTTTCTTTCATCATCTCTCTCTCTTCTCTTTCATCTCTCTCTTTTCTTTCTTTCATCATCTCTCTCTTCTCTTTCCTTTCTCTCTTTCATCATCTCTCTGTCTTCTTTCTTTCATCATCTCTCTCTCTTTTCTTTCTTTCATCATCTCTCTCTTCTCTTTCCTTTCTCTCTTTCTTTCATCATCTCTCTCTCTTCTCTCTTCTTTCTTTCATCATCTCTCTCTTCTGCTTTCCTCCGTTTCCCTCCACATTTGTCTCACTTTCATCACTGAGGCCAAACTTCTGCTTTTATTACACAAATTAAACAAAAGTGACTCATTTATATTTGAATATTTCACCAAAACTACACAAATAACTGTGAAAGTGGACACACACCCACACATTCATATATTTATATATATGAACAGCTGTGCTGACTCAGCTGGCTGCAGATCAGCGCTGCTTTCAGTCAGCTGATTCACTCCGTTTGTCAACACGGCAGCATTGTGCTCTGTGATTGGTCAGAGCGCCACCTGACCACTGGGATCCACTGGGATTAAACCAGTTACACCACTAGACTATTCTCAGACACAGCTGGTCAGATACCACTGACCCCACTAATACACATAAACCTGAACACTAAAACACACCACAGTCCCCACTAATACACATAAACCTGAAAACTAAAACACATCGGTCCCCACTAATACACATAAACCTGAACACTAAAACACACCACAGTCCCCACTAATACACATAAACCTGAACACTAAAACACACCACAGTCCCCACTAATACACATGAACCTGAACACTAAAACACACCTCAGTCCCCACTAATACACATAAACCTGAACACTAAAACACACCACAGTCCCCACTAATACACATGAACTTGAACACTAAAACACACCACAGTCCCCACTAATACACCTAAACCTGAACACTAAAACACACCACAGTCCCCACTAATACACATAAACCTGAACACTAAAACACACCACAGTCCCCACTAATACACATAAACCTGAACACTAACACACACCACAGTCCCCACTAATACACATGAACCTGAACACTAAAACACACCACAGTCCCCACTAATACATATAAACCTGAACACTAAAACACACCACAGTCCCCACTAATACACATGAACCTGAACACTAAAACACACCTCAGTCCCCACTAATACACATAAACCTGAACACTAAAACACACCACAGTCCCCACTAATACACATGAACTTGAACACTAAAACACACCACAGTCCCCACTAATACACCTAAACCTGAACACTAAAACACACCACAGTCCCCACTAATACACATAAACCTGAACACTAAAACACACCACAGTCCCCACTAATACACATAAACCTGAACACTAACACACACCACAGTCCCCACTAATACACATGAACCTGAACACTAAAACACACCACAGTCCCCACTAATACATATAAACCTGAACACTAAAACACACCACAGTCCCCACTAATACACATGAACCTGAACACTAAAACACACCACAGTCCCCACTAATACACATGAACCTGAACACTAAAACACACCACAGTCCCCACTAATACACATAAACCTGAACACTAAAACACACCACAGTCCCCACTAATACACATAAACCTGAACACTAGGCATGGGCCGGTATGAGATTCTGACGGTATGATAACCTTAGGTAAAAATATCACGGTGTCACGGTTTCACGGTTTTATGATTACGGCTATAAAATGTGATATTTTGAAATGTCTGTATTTAAAAACAAAAAAAAAGTTTTTTTTCCCATTGAACGTCTTTTATTTTTAGTAAATATGTATTTAAAATAAATGATAATAAAAAATAACTGAATTATTTCTAAATAAATTATAAAATAAGTGCAGTCCTTCAACTGAGGCTAAACCTGCAACTCAAGTCACGACATAAATTGATTATTTTTTGTGAGAAAAAAAACAACACAAAATGCAAATAAATGCAATCACTAAACCTGTGGCTCAAGATATCAGAACATAAATAATAGAAAAAAGTAAAAACACGTCTAAGATAAATATAAATAAATAAATAAATGCAGGCAGGAGCTTAAAACTGAATCAACAGTTTTTGGAGACTTGCTCACTATAGGATGTATTTCCTCCTCGCGCTGCTACTGTCCGTTACCTTCTTCCTCTGAGCCGCGGCCGTCTGTCTTTTTACGGTAGCTGAAGTATAAATACAGCCGACTTGGTCCTTTTAGACGGGGGGTAAAGTTCGGGGGTCTCGCCTCCTTCAGCCATCAAACAGCCTGCAGAGCTACCTGCTTGTGACAGCAACCGGAGTACGGGAGGGGTTGTACTTCACGCTGCAGCTGCACACGACCAGGGACCTCCACTCTCTCTCTCTCTGACCAGACGTCACATTAAAAACCCCGCTCATACCTCAGGAACGGTATGAAGGAAATTTTTAGTGGTTTTGAAACCGTGACTTTTTCATACCGTGGTATACCTTGAAACCGGTAACCAGCCCATGCCTACTGAACACTAAAACACACCACAGTCCCCACTAATACACATAAACCTGAACACTAAAACACACCACAGTCCCCACTAATACACATAAACCTGAACACTAAAACACACCACAGTCCCCACTAATACACATAAACCTGAACACTAAAACACACCACAGTCCCCACTAATACACATAAACCTGAACACTAAAACACACCACAGTCCCCACTAATACACATAAACCTGAACACTAAAACACACCACAGTCCCCACTAATACACATAAACCTGAACACTAAAACACACCACAGTCCCCACTAATACACATGAACCTGAAACAGAGTACTACCAAATACTGAGTACTACTGCAGAGTACTACCAAATACTGCAGAGTACTACCAAATACTGTACTTCTACACACTTTTAAGAACCGTGTAGTACTTCTTGATACTTCCAGACTCAGCAGAGTACTTTATAAAAGATATTAAAGTACTCTATAAAGTACTCAGAGTACTTTATAAAGACATTAAAGTACTCTATAAAGTACTCAGAGTACTTTATAAAGACATTAAAGTACTCTATAAAGTACTCTGAGTACTTTATAAAGATATTAAAGTACTCTATAAAGTACTTTAATATCTTTATAAAGTGCTCAGAGTACTTTATAAAGATATTAAAGTACTCTATAAAGTACTTTAATATCTTTATAAAGTGCTCAGAGTACTTTATAAAGACATTAAAGTACTTTATAAAGATATTAAAGTACTCTATAAAGTACTCAGAGTACTTTATAAAGACATTAAAGTACTCTATAAAGTACTCAGAGTACTTTATAAAGATATTAAAGTACTCTATAAAGTACTTTAATATCTTTATAAAGTGCTCAGAGTACTTTATAAAGACATTAAAGTACTTTATAAAGACATTAAAGTACTTTATAAAGATATTAAAGTACTTTATAAAGATATTAAAGTACTCTATAAAGTACTCAGAGTACTTTATAAAGACATTGATAGAGTTTATTTTGTTGAACAGTAAAGTGATGAACTGTGTTTCCTGATGATCGATTACTGGGATCAACAGAACTCAACTGATATTGATCTTTGAAAGGTTTTAAAAATCTGATCATATCTGAAAATATTTTCTGTCCCAGTTTGAACCAGTATCAGCTGGTCCCAGTATGATCAGCTGGTCCCAGTATGATCAGCTGGTCCCAGTATGATCAGCTGGTCCCAGTATCAGCTGGTCCCAGTATCAGCTGGTCCCAGTATGATCAGCTGGTCCCAGTATCAGCTGGTCCCAGTATCAGCTGGTCCCAGTATGATCAGCTGGTCCCAGTATGATCAGCTGGTCCCAGTATCAGCTGTACTGGGTGGAGTCAGTCAGCTGAGCAGCTGATGATAAGAGTGACGTCATCGTGTTTACAGCACGAAACCAACGTCCAGACTTTATGAACCAGATCAGCTGCACAGTGATCATAATACATGCTGCTTATACATTCATGCACCAGTAATAATAAACATAATATAATAAATATAATATAGTATAATATAATAAATATAATATAGTATAACATAATATAATATATAGTAGTTTTGATATTTTAAACACTAGTTAGTTAGTAGTTAGATATTCCTAATATAAAGTTTTGCAGCAGAGCACCAATATAAAGAATATAAAGAATATAAAGAATATAAATAATATAAAGAATATAAATAATATAAATAATATAAAGAATAAGTCAGAACAATAAAAATATAACAGCAGTAAAATATAAGTGAGTAGAAACACAGTGACTTTATACACAGCAGTAATATTAATGTTAAATGATAATAATGAGTTTATTATCTTATTAAACGGGTTTTAATGCATTTATATTACTAATGCACGAGCCTGAACACACTGACGTCATATATTACATCAGGTTTATTAAACTGTCTGCTCATGTTACTGCACAATAAGAGTCAGAGCAGCCAGCCAGCAGCCATGTGGAAGTTAACAAAGAAGCTAAAATGGCGAATAAAGAGAATAAAGAGAATAAAGAGAATAAAGAGAGTAAAGGTTGAACTCTAGCTGCAGCTGATTACCTGCTGACTCACACACACCTGGTCCTGGTTCACACGAAGCTTCCTCTGCTCTGCTCGGAACTGTCTTATCTAATAAAACCGGTTTGCATGTCTCGTGCTTGTTCTGTCCTGTACGCCTGGTTCAGAGGAATGCGGAAACGAGCCTCCACCCCCCCCACCACCACCACCACCACCACCCCCCCCCCCCGCCTGTCCGCCATGGCTGCTGGCCGGCCTGCACGTCCTCACAGGCGGGGAGGGCAGCGCGGGAAAGTCGGTGCAACCATAAAACACGCTGTACATACATATATATATATTTATATTTATTTAGTTATAATCACACAGAGAGGACAGAGTGTGCAGCTGCTGATAACTCTGTGTAACATTAACCCGCAGTGCACGTGACGCACACACACGCACGAGCACGCACGCACTTTCTCCAACAGGGTCACTGAGTGCACCCAGCCTGCAAAAACAACGTCATAAAAAGGATAATTTAAAGTTGTCAGCATGTTTATAATGAAGCCGAATTATACAGTAGACTTTAATAATGTGTAAGACAATTAAATATTAATGTTTAATTAGTTAAAACTTCACTGATCAGCTTTAAACTCTTAAAATGTGACTTTTTAAAGCGAGTGTTGTTTTTTGGACTCTAAGATGTTATCTCCACTGTGATAAAGTGATTAAAATGTATTTAAAAAAGGAGCCGAATTATACAGTAGACTTTAATAATGTATAAAACTATTAAAATAAAAAGTTTAAATCAGGTAAAAATTCATAAATCAGCTTTAAACTCTTTAAATTTGAGTTTTTTTAAAGCGAGTTTTGTTTTGGTCTCTTAAACATTAATATAAGACGTTACTGCCAGTGTGATAAAGTGATTAAAATCTGATTTAAAGAAGTAAATAAACTAATATATGATCGTACATTTCTCTTATAACTTGTATTTTATTGTTAAGTGGAGATATTCATCCATCCAGACCATAATAAACAAGATCCTGGTCATAAAAACAACAAATAAAACGATAATTTAAATTGTCAGCATGTTTATAATGAAGCCGAATTATAGAATAAACTCTAATAATGTTTAAAACTATTAAAAATTAATGTTTAATTAGGTAAAAAATTACAAACCAACTTTAAACTCTTTAAATTTGAGTTTTTTTAAAGCGAGTTTTGTTTTGGTCTCTCTGCTGCTTTGATGAAGTGATTCAAATCTGTTGTTTAAAGAAGCAAATAAACTAAAATATCATCATATATTAATCTTATAACATGTATTTATTATTAAGTGAAGGTTAAAGTATGTTTCAGCTGATATTCATCCATCTAGAAAACATTAAAACAGATCTAGATGAAAGAAAACACTTCATTTAAGAAGACTTTAAGTTGACATCATGCTCCAGCTGATATTAATACTCATGTTATAATGAAGCCGAATTATACAGAAGACCCTAATAATGTTTAAAACAATTAAAAAATAATGTTTAATTAGGTAAAAATATACATTTCAGCTTTAAACTCTTTAAATTTGAGTTTTTTCAAAGCGAGTTTTGTTTTGGTCTCTCAAACTCAAACATGGAAAATCAATATAAGACATCATTACCACTTTATAGTGATTAAATCTGATTATAAAGGAGCAAATAAACTTATATATAATAATATATCTCTCTTATATTTACAAGAATTTGTATTTTTCTTGTTTTAACTGGAGGTCACCTTATGTTTAAAGCTCGCATATTGATTTAATGTCATTACTTGTTTAATATTATAACAAATTAATGAGATTATGATTTATTTTATATTATTTAAACATGTTTCTGAGGATGTGAAGACTCCATTTTGTGTCTCGGCGGCTAACAGCTGAGCTAACATGTGCAAATAATCCGAATATAAAAAGATGAAGCAGGTTAAAACTCACCGGCTGCTTTTACTGTTGAGTTTAGATTTAGATGTCATTAATAATCCAAATGTCGTTCCGGTGACACGTTAACCGGTGGTGTCCTCCGTTAAATACCGGCGTTTTCCACCGGTGAGGCTGATCAATGTCACCGAGACGTCACGGAGCAAAAACAACAGAGATAAAGGAGGAAGTGACGCAATACCCTCTGCGGTAGTTAGAGCGCTGCTGCCCCCTCTAGGATGGCGAGGGAAGGGTAGGGCTAGGATGGAGAGGGAAGGGCTGCCCCCTCTAGGATGGCGAGGGAAGGGTAGGGCTAGGATGGAGAGGGAAGGGCTGCCCCCTGTAGGATGGCGAGGGAAGGGTAGGGCTAGGATGGAGAGGGAAGGGTAGGGCTAGGATGGGGAGGGAAGGGATGCCCCCTGTAGGATAGAGAGGGAAGGGGAGGGTTAGGATGGCGAGGGAAGGGCTGCCCCCTGTAGGATGGAGAGGGAAGGGTTGCCTTTACTGTAGTACAGTTAGAGGTACTTGTACTGTATTGTAGTACAGTTTGAGGTACTAGTATTTTACTGAAGTACAGTTAGAGGTACTAGTACTTTATTGTAGTACAGTTTGAGGTACTAGTACTTTACTGCAGTACAGTTTGAGATACTAGTACTTTATTGTAGTACAGTTTGAGGTACTAGTACTTTACTGCAGTACAGTTTGAGGTACTAGTATTTTACTGAAGTACAGTTTGATGTGCTAGTACTTTATTGTAGTACAGTTTGAGGTACTAGTACTTTACTGTAGTACACTTTGAGGTGCTAGTACTTTATTGCAGTACAGTTTGAGGTACTAGTACTTTATTGTAGTACAGTTTGAAGTACTTGTACTTCCTACTCCAGTACAACCCTCTGAATATCAACAACACTGAAATCTCGCGATATCTCGGAGCTCCACGTCGCCTGTCATGGAGTCTCAGCTGCTGCTTGTCTGGTTTTAAACTAAACTATCTTATTATTAATAATAATAATATAACTAAACGGTGTCAGTCCTCCAGAGCCACAGAGAGAGGCTCCACGCGCACACGCACGGTAACCACGGCAACCAGCAGCGGCAGCAACATGTCTGCGGGATCCGGGAACAGAAACACGGAACCCTGGGGAAGCTTCGATGAGCCTCTTATACAGGTGAGCTAGCAACTAACAGCTAACCCTAACCTCATACAGGTGATCTAACAGCTAACCCTAACCTCATACAGGTGAGCTAGCAGCTAACAGCTAACCCTAACCACCAGTTAACGTGCTAACCAGGAAGCTAACAGATGCTAACAGGCTAAGCAGTGTTTACTCTGATAATAACAAACCACACATGCTAACATCAGCTAACAGGCTAGCTGACCAGCCGAGCTGTTTAACTACGTAACGACACCAACAGGTAAACACAGTAAAAGGAGTGACGTCACGGTGTTAAAAACATCAACAAGGAAAACCAGGTGTTTTCAGGACAGCTGATGTTGACGTCACTCCAGGTTCTGTGTGTAATGATTCCTCCTGTTCATACTGTGTGTGTGTGTGTGTGTGTGTGTGTGTGTGTGTGTGTGTGTGTGTGTGTGTGTGTGTAATGATTCCTCCTGTTCATACTGAGCATCAGATCCTTCATCATGTTAACAGGAAGTGATGGAGGACTAAACCCACAGTCCTCCTTCTGTGGAAACATGGATTATAAAGTTGATGTGAAGCTAATATGAAGGAAGGAAGGAAGGAAGGAAGGAAGGAAACATGGATTATAAAGTAGATGTGAAGCTAATATGAAGCTTCAGAGTCTGAATGAGTCAAATCTTCATCTTCTATGTTTCAGCGTTACACTGTTTTTACTAGAAAGCCTTTTACTTACTATACTTCCACCTCAGAGACACATATATATACTATATATATGTCCTCTAATAATCCTAACTGTGTGGTGTTCAGGGCGGGGGGGCGGCAGTCATCGACATGGAGAACATGGACGATACGTCTGGCTCCAGCTTCGAGGACATGGGGGAGATGCACCAGAGGATGAAGGAGGAAGAGGAAGTGACGGAGGAAGCCAACGCCACCGAGGACGACGCCACCGAGGACGGAGAGTTCCTGGGAATGAAAGGGATCAAAGGTCAGCTGGGCCGGCAGGTCGCCGACGAGGTGAGGTCATACTTTACTTACTGAGTTACTGAGTTACTGTAGGTGTGTGTGTGTGTGTGTGTGTGTGTGTGTGTGTGTGTGTAGTGACTCACCTGTGTGTGTGTGCAGGTGTGTGTATATGTGTGTAGTGACTAGGCACGGGCCGGTATGAGATTCTGACGGTGTGATAACCTGAGGTAAAAATGTCACGGTTTCATGGTTTTATGATTACAGCTATAAAATGTGATATTTTAAAATGACTGTATTTAAAAACAAAAAAAACGTTTTTTTTTTCTCCATTGAATGGTCTTTTATTTTTAGTAAATATGTATTTAAAATAATTAAAAAAAATAAGTGCAGTCCTTTAACTGAGGCTAAACCTGCAGCTCAAGTCACGACATGAATGAATTATTTTTAGTGAAAAAACACAAAATGCAAATAAATGCAATCACTGAACCTGTGGCTCAAGATCAGAACATCAATAATAGAATAAAGTAAAAACACTTCTAAGATAAATATAAATAAATGCAGCAGGAGCTTAAAACTGAATCAACAGTTTTTGGAGACTTACTCACGATCATATAGGATGTATTTCCTCCTCACGCTGCTACTGTCCGTTACCTTCTTCCTCCGTCTGTCTTTTTACGGTAGCCGAAGTAGAAATACAGCCGACTTGGTCCTTTTAGACAGGGGTAAAGTTCGGGGGGCTCGCCTCCTTCAGCCATCATACAGCCTGCAGAGCTACCTGCTTGTAACAGCAACCGGAGTACGGGAGGGGTTGGACTTCACGCTGCAGCTGCTCAAGACCTGAGGGACCTCCACTTTCTCTCTGACCAGACGTCACATTAAAAAACCTGCTCATACCCACAGACTGTATCATACCCACAGACTGTATCATACCACAGACTTTTTCATACCATGGTATACCTTGAAACCGGTAACCGGCCCATGCCAGGTGTGTGTATATGTGTGTAGTGACTCACCTGTGTGTGTGTGTGCAGGTGTGGCAGGCTGGGAAGCGTCAGGCGTCTAAAGCGTTCAACCTCTACGCTAACATCGACATCCTGCGGCCGTACTTCGATGTGGAGCCGGTGCAGGTCCGCAACAGGTAAGGATCCGCCTCTCACTTCCTGTTTCCTGTTTCCTGTCAGCTGTTTACCTGTTCAGACTAACGCCCCCCCCCCCTCCTCCTCCTCCACAGGCTGATCGAGTCCATGATCCCCATCCGCATGATCAACTTCCCTCAGGTACGCTACACTTCCTGTCTCTTTCAGTCTGGACTCAAGTGGGTGTGAGCTCCAGGTGGGTCTGGGCCCAGGTGGGTCTGAGCTCAGGTGGGTCTGGGCTCAGGTGGGTCTGAGCTCCAGGTGGGTCTGAGCTCAGGTGGGTCTGGGCTCCAGGTGGGTCAGGGCCCAGGTGGGTCTGAGCTCCAGGTGGGTCTGAGCTCCAGGTGGGTCTGAGCTCCAGGTGGGTCTGAGCTCCAGGTGGGTCAGGGCCCAGGTGGGTCTGAGCTCCAGGTGGGTCTGGGCTCAGGTGGGTCTGGGCTCAGGTGGGTCTGAGCTCCAGGTGGGTCTGAGCTCCAGGTGGGTCTGGGCTCAGGTGGGTCTGGGCTCCAGGTGGGTCTGGGCTCAGGTGGGTCTGGGCTCAGGTGGGTCTGGGCTCCAGGTGGGTCTGGGCTCCAGGTGGGTCTGGGCTCAGGTGGGTCAGGGCTCCAGGTGGGTCTGGGCTCAGGTGGGTCTGCTCTGACTCTTTGTGCTTCCTGTGTGTAGAAGATCCCGGGGGAGCTGTACGGTCCTCTGATGCTCGTCTTCACTCTGGTGGCGATTCTGCTGCAGGGCATGAAGACGTCTGAGACTGTCATAGTAAGGACACACAACTACACACTACTACACACTACTACACACAACTACACACACGTTCACACAACTACACACACCTACACACACCTGTAAACACATCTTTACACACATTACAACAATATGATATGACTGTGTGTGTGTGTGTGTGTGTGTGTGTGTGTGTGTGTGTGTGTGTGTGTGTGTGTGTGTGTGTGTGCGTGTTACAGACTGAGGGGACTCTGATGGGAACCGCTATAGGAACGTGTTTCGGTTACTGGCTTGGCGTTTCCTCCTTCATCTACTTCCTGTCTTACCTGGTCAACGCTCAGATCACCATGCTGCAGATGCTCTCCCTGCTGGTACTACACACTATACACACTACACAACACACACTACACACACTACACACACAACACACACTACACAAACACAATACACACACAACACATAGACTACACACACAGCTCAGATCACCATGCTGCAGATGCTCTCCCTGCTGGTCAGTCACAACTACACACTACACACAATACACACACAATACACACACACAGTACACACAATACACACACACACTACACACACAGTACTGCAACTACACACAGTACACACAGTATACACACACACTACACACAATACACACACAGTACTGCAACTACACACACAACACACACAGTACTGCAGCTACACACACTACACACACACTACACACACACTACTAGGCATGGGCCGGTATGAGATTCTGACGGTATGATAACCTTAGGTAAAAATATCGCGGTTTCACGGTATTATGTCTACAGCAATAAAATGTGATTTTTGAAACGTCTGTATTTAAAAAAAATAAATAAATAAATTCCATTGAACAGTCTTTTATTTTTAAACATATATAGAACATGATGGAACATTAGGAAATATGTATTTAAAATAAAAACCTTCTTCCTCCGAGCCGCGGCCGTCTGTCTTTTCACGGTAGCCGAAGTATAAATACAGCCGACTTGGTCCTTTTAGACGGGGGGGAAAGTTCGGGGGGCTCGCCTCCTTCAGCCATCATACAGCCTGCAGAGCTACCTGCTTGTAACAGCAACCGGAGTACGGGAGGGGTTGGACTTCACGCTGCAACAGCCTGCAGAGCTACCTGCTTGTAACAGCAACCGGAGTACGGGAGGGGTTGGACTTCACGCTGCAACAGCCTGCAGAGCTACCTGCTTGTAACAGCAACCGGAGTACGGGAGGGGTTGGACTTTACGCTGCAACAGCCTGCAGAGCTACCTGCTTGTAACAGCAACCGGAGTGCGGGAGGGGTTGTACTTTACGCTGCAACAGCCTGCAGAGCTACCTGCTTGTAACAGCAACCAGAATACGGGAGGGGTTGGACTTTACGCTGCAACAGCCTGCAGAGCTACCTGCTTGTAACAGCAACCAGAGTACGGGAGGGGTTGTACTTTACGCTGCAACAGCCTGCAGAGCTACCTGCTTGTAACAGCAACCGGAGTACGGGAGGGGTTGAACTTTACGCTGCAGCTGCACACGACCTGAGGAACCTCCACTTTCTCTCTGACCAGACGTTACATTAATAAAAACCAGCTCATACCCACAGACTGTATCATACCACAGACTGTATCATACCCACTAACTGTATCATACCCACAGACTGTATCATACCCACAGACTGTATCATACCACAGACTGTATCATACCCACAGACTGTATCATACCACAGACTGTCTCATACCCACAGACTGTATCATACCCACAGACTGTATCATACCCACAGACTGTATCATACCCACAGACTGTATCATACCGCAGACTGTCTCATACCCACAGACTGTCTCATACCCACAGACTGTATCATACCACAGACTGTATCATACCCACAGACTGTATCATACCACAGACTGTATCATACCGCAGGAACGGTATGACGGAACGTTTTAGAGGTTTTGAAACCGTGACTTTTTCATACCGTGGTATACCTTGAAACCGGTAACCGGCCCATGCCTACACACTACACACACACTACACACAGTACACACACACTACACACAGTACACACACAGCTCAGATCACCATGCTGCAGATGCTCTCCCTGCTGGTCAGTCACAGTAATACACACAATACACACACAATACACACACACAATACACACAATACACACAATACACACACAATACACACACAGTACACACAATACACACAATACACACACAGTACACACAATACACACACAGTACTGCAGCTACACACAGTAAACACACAGTACACACACAGTACACATACGTACAGTAACTATAGCAACTAATGATTGATGTCATTAACTCCACCGTGTGACATCACTTCCTGTCTGCTGTCTCCAGGGTTACGGTCTGTTTGGTCACTGCGTCGTCCTGCTGATCACCTACAACATCCACTTCCACTTCCTGTTCTACGTCCTGTGGCTTGTGGTCGGAGGCCTGTCCACTGTACGCATGGTGAGGACTACATTTCCCATCAGCCCCCCCTCACCCCCCCACCACACACACACACACACACACAAAACTACACACAACTACACACACAACTACACACACCTGGACACGCAACTACACACACCTAGACACACAACTACACACTGGAGGACTGTCCACTGTGCGCATGGTGAGGACTACATTTCCCATCAGCCCCCCTCACCCCCACCCCACACCCCCAGCTGTAAACTACAGACTGACCTGACTTCCTGTTCCCCCCCAGTAAACTACAGACTGACTTCCTGTCCCCCCCCCCAGGTGGCCGCCCTGCTGTCCCGGACCGTCGGTCAGACTCCGCGTCTCCTGCTCTGCGGGACGCTCTCCGTCCTCCACATGCTCTTCCTGTTCTACCTTCACTTCGCCTACCACCGGCTCGTAGAAGGTACCGTAGTTTACCGTAGTTTACCCGTCAGAGTGAGACCTCCCGTAGTTTATCTGTAGTTTATCAGACAGAGTGAGACCTCCTGTAGTTTATCTGTCAGAGTGAGACCTCCTGTAGTTTATCTGTCAGAGTGAGACCTCCTGTAGTTTATCTGTAGTTTATCAGTCAGAGTGAGACCTCCTGTAGTTTATCTGTAGTTTATCAGTCAGAGTGAGACCTCCTGTAGTTTATCTGTAGTTTATCTGTCAGAGTGAGACCTCCTGTAGTTTATCTGTCAGAGTGAGACCTCCTGTAGTTTATCTGTAGTTTATCTGTCAGAGTGAGACCTCCTGTAGTTTATCTGTAGTTCATCAGTCAGAGTGAGACCTCCTGTAGTTTATCAGACAGAGTGAGACCTCCTGTAGTTTATCTGTAGTTTATCAGAGTGAGACCTCCTGTAGTTTATCTGTAGTTTATCTGTCAGAGTGAGACCTCCTGTAGTTTATCTGTAGTTTATCAGTCAGAGTGAGACCTCCCGTAGTTTATCAGTCAGAGTGAGACCTCCTGTAGTTTACCTGTAGTTTATCAGAGTGAGACCTCCTGTAGTTTATCTGTAGTTTATCAGAGTGAGACCACTCGTAGTTTATCTGTAGTTTATCAGTCAGAGTGAGACCTCCCGTAGTTTATCTGTAGTTTATCAGACAGAGTGAGACCTCCTGTCTTGTCGTTTCAGGGCTGCTGGACTCTCTGGAAGGACCCAAGATGTCTCCCATGCAGCGGGTGGCCAGAGATGTGCCTGAGCTGACCCTGAACGCCACGTTGAGGAGTGCGGCGGTGCTGCTGAGGAACCAGTGACGCCTCGCACCCCCCGAACACCCCCGCACCCCCCAACCCCCCCGACCCTCGAACCCAAACACAAAGATCCTAAATCATGTTTCTGTTTCAACGTCGAAGCTTCTGCTGACGTTTGTACATTTTTTTTATTCAGTCTGTTTTTTGTTTTTTTTGTTTTCGGGGTTTTTATTTTTATGTTCTGGTTGTTTTTCTTGTTTTTCTTGTTTTTCTTGTTCAGATGTATTTATAGTTCCTGTCTAATAATAAACTCTGTGGACCTAAATGTGTTTATTAAAGAGAACTCATACAGAACAGCTGCACTGAAATTACACATATTACACATAAAATATTACTGTAGTTAAAGTTTCACTAAAATTACACAACGATCAGCTGACGAGTTTCAGCTGGTGAAAGTTTCACTTAAATGTCTAACAGGATACTAAAGGTGAAAGGTCAAGTTCACTGTGACGCCATAATATACTGCAAAAAAAAACACTTTGATGGCTGTTATTGAACTTTATCATTTATTTATTTTTATTATTTTTCACTATTTTATTATTTTAGTATTGTTATTTATTATTATTATTATCGTATCCCGCCCTGAATTCAGTCTGTCAGGAAGTCCCGCCCCCAACTGCCTGCCGCCTCCTGGCTGAACCAATCAGAGGCGGAGGATTTTAGACGGTGGTGATTCAACCAATCAGAGCACAGAGAGAGAAGAGGCGGGACACCTGCGAGACTCAGCTCAGGGTTAGCACGTCGCTTACACGTCACAGCGTCATTTGCATCCAGCGCGGGAAGCTGCGGCAGGCTGGAGCAGCAGACAGAGTCACAGCAGAGAAGCTCACGCGCTCACAGTTACAGCAGAGAAGCTCACGCGCTCAGGATGAAGGTGTATTTCTGCGGGAGCATCCGCGGCGGCAGAGACGACGTGCACGTGTACCGGAAGATCATCAACAAGCTGCAGACCTACGGGAGCGTGCTGACCGAGCACGTGAGCGACCCCGAGCTCACCGACAGAGGTCAGAGGTCACAGAGTACACAGTATATGTAGTACAAGTACACAGTGTATGTAGTACCTGTAGTACAAGTACACAGACTATGTAATATCTGCAGTACAAGTACACAAATATTACCTGTAGTATGCAGTATTACAGTAAAAGTACTGCAGTATTATAGTGATGTAGTATGTAGTATTACAGTCAAAGTACTGCAGTATTATAGTGATGTAGTATGTAGTATTACAGTAAAAGTACTGCAGTATTATAGTGATGTAGTATGCAGTATTACAGTAAAAGTACTGCAGTATTATAGTGATGTAGTATGCAGTATTACAGTAAAAGTACTGCAGTATTATAGTGATGTAGTATGCAGTATTACAGTAAAAGTACTGCAGTATTATGAGTGATGTAGTATGCAGTATTACAGTAAAAGTACTGCAGTATTATAGTGATGTAGTATGCAGTATTACAGTAAAAGTACTGCAGTATTATAGTGATGTAGTATGCAGTATTACAGTAAAAGTACTGCAGTATTATAGTGATGTAGTATGCAGTATTACAGTAAAAGTACTGCAGTATTATAGTGATGTAGTATGCAGTATTACAGTAAAAGTACTGCAGTATTATAGTGATGTAGTATGCAGTATTACAGTAAAAGTACTGCAGTATTATAGTGATGTAGTATGCAGTATTACAGTAAAAGTACTGCAGTATTATAGTGATGTAGTATGCAGTATTACAGTAAAAGTACTGCAGTATTATAGTGATGTAGTATGCAGTATTACAGTAAAAGTACTGCAGTATTATAGTGATGTAGTATGCAGTATTACAGTAAAAGTACTGCAGTATTATAGTGATGTAGTATGCAGTATTACAGTAAAAGTACTGCAGTATTACAGTCGGGTGTGTGTGTGATGTCACTGAGCTGCTGTGCTGTGATTGGACAGGAGAAGACGCCACAGTGATGGGAGACAAAGCGATTCATGACCGAGACGTTGCGTGGCTGACTGAGTCCGACGGTGAGGAGCGATTATTGATTATTGATCATCAGTCTGTATCAGCTGTGTGTGACTCTGACCTTTGACCTTTGACCTTTGACCCAGTGATCGTGGCGGAGGTCACTCAGCCGTCTCTGGGCGTCGGCTACGAGCTCGGCCGCGCCGTTCACATGAAGAAGAGAATCCTGTGTCTGTTCAGGCCGTCGTCAGGGCGATGTGAGGTCACTTCCTGTTTGCTTTCGTAGCCACGACGACGCTGTCACGGCGTCTACGTCACATTTAACTTCCTGTCTCTGTCACACTAACTTCCTGTCTCTGTCACACTGACTTCCTGTCTCCGCCTTGACTTCCTGTCTCCGTCCCACTGACTTCCTGTCTCCTGTCTCCGTCCCACTGACTTCCTGTCTCCTGTCTCCGCCTCGCTGACTTCCTGTCTCCGTCCCACTGACTTCCTGTCTCTGACTTCCTGTCTCTGTCCCACTGACTTCCTGTCTCTGTCCCACTGACTTCCTGTCTCCTGTCTCCGTCCAGCGCTGTCGGCCATGATCAGAGGACTGGACGGTGAGGAGGTCGTAGTGAGAGATTACAGCGAGGACGAGGTGGAGAAGGTCCTGGAGGAGTTCTTCAGCACGCTGCAGAGAACCTGAAGAACCTTCAGCTGCTGTTTGTTTAGTTTCTGATTTTAAGTTTTGTTTGAAAATAAAAACTATAAAAAATTTCCATTGAAACGATTTGAAGGGTTAACGTGTGACATCACTTCCTGTGTGATTGATCCTTAACGAAGCTTTTAATGTTTAACTTTAACAAGTTTATTGAATTCTATTAAATAAAAGAATAAAAATGTTTTTATGGTTTAAATCTTTAACAGGAAGTAAAAGTTATTAAACTGAAACTTTTAACTTTCTAATCAAACTAATAATATTTATCATTTTATAAACAGCTGACATTTATTATGAAGCCTCAGCTATAAGATAATAACTAATAACAATAAACATAATTTACCTCAATAATAATACGAACAATAAAATTAAATTAAAAGTTAAATACAAAATAAAAGTGAAGATTATAATAATACATGTTGATCAGACGTTATCCAAACTGCTTCATTATTATTATTATAATTATTATTATTTTAATGACTGAAAGGGTGATATTATTTATTTTATTAAATCAAAAATGTTTTAAAAGTAAATCACTAAAAACTCAACATGAAAACGCCTTGTCGTCATGGCAACGAGCTGCTCAGATTAATATTTATAACTTTCATTCATGTATCAGTTAAATGAGTTCCTGTCTGCTCTTCATCGTGAGGAAGAGGATGAAGTTCCTCAGACGTCCAGCAGGAGACAGCAACGCACTGAGAGAGAAGCTCAGATCTCCCACTGAGCCTGAACTCACCTCCTGCAGGTTCTCAAGGTTCTACAGAGAACCGAGGTCAACCTGTAACCATGGTTACCTACCTGAGGAACCCTGAGGAGGCTGTACGGCAGGGGTCACCAACTATATTTGTCAGAGGGCCAGAATTTTACCGGACAGTCACCTTGGGGGCCGGACCCTCAAATAAAAATCAAATTTTGGCATAACATTATTATTTGATGTTTATTGTTTATATTTTTTTCCATTTCATTACAAATTGAAGGTATTTTTAGCCTTTATGAGTCAGGCTCCTATCACCTATACCACAGTCAACCACCAGGAGTGATAGAGATATTTTGCCTTGACTTTTTATTTGATGTGCGAATGTGGTAGTTAAGAATTTAAAAATAATTTGATTTTCCAGAAACATAATTTTATTCCTTTTCAGCGTTATGCCTTGTGTTCCACTTCTTAACACATCATTTCATTGTTATTTCAACTAAATTGCTAAGGTTATTACTTTGGAGAATATGCAGCCAGAGTGTAAATAATACTAATAGGTAATATGTGTTCTTTGTCTGGGTTGATTATGCGTCGATCTATTGGTAATGCCTCAGGGCTCCAGTAGGGGGAATCGCGCTACTTCCCCACTCAATACAGACGAGTGAAGGCAAGAGCAGAGTGTGTGTTTATTCATCCCTCTTCCCTCACTACTTTCCCTGTTTAAGGGCACAACATTATTTGTGACCTGTTTTGTTCTGGTACCAGGTTATTTACCATGCTATTTTAAGTTATGCCAGTTGTTTTTTCCTCCTTTTGTGTCTGTCCTCATTTCGGAATGTATGGAGTCATAAATGGTGGGGATTACCGATAGTTAAGAGTCTCAGTCGTTGCTGTTTTCAGTTGCTTTAATAGTATGGACCACATGATATTTTCTCTTTGATCCTCATAATTATGGAATCCAGTCGCGGGCCGGATTGGACGGTTCGGCGGGCCGGATTCGGCCCGCGGGCCGCCAGTTGATGATCACTGCTGTACGGGAACCCTGAGGAACATTAAAGAACCTTAAAGAACTCTGAGGAACCTGGAGGGTTCTGCCAGGTGGTGTCACATCATCAGGTGGTGTGACATCATCAGGAGGTGTGACATCATCAGGAGGAGGCGGAGCTCTGAGAAGCTTCAGGACACAACAACGGAAAAAAAGTTAATTATTCATTAATTATAAATAATTCAGAGACGAGTCTGATCAATCTAACTGTTGCCGGGCAACAGGACGACAGACACACACACACACACACACACACACACACACACACACACACACAGGTCATTATCACTGTGATAATGACCTGTGTGTGTGTGTGTGTGTGAGACTGATGATGTCATTGCTCATTCATATTAATTGTGTCATTTAATCAGCAGCTGATCAGGTAACATGAGGTTTGTTAGAGTTCATGAGGTCTAGTTTAAATTTAAAGGGTTAAAATGTGAAAATAAACGTATGAATAACTTCACACATTCTTTGTGGACCCAGCATCAAATTTCTGCTTTTAATCCATTTAGAGAGAATATATTAGAGGATTATGGTAAAAATGTCTAAGTGGTGTAACCATAAAAACTTTGTACCAAATAATTCGACTTGCTTAAAAACAGTAAATAGTCAATAAAACACCTTCCTTCCTTCCTTCCTTCCTTCCTTCCTTCCTTCCTTCCTTCCTACCTAACACCATATCAACTAGTGTGGCATGATCTTACATCCTTCCTTCCCTCCCTTCCTTCCTTCCTTCCTTCCTACCTAACACCATATCAACTAGTTAGGCATGATCTTACATCCTTCCTTCCTTCCTTCCTTCCTTCCTTCCCTCCTTCCTACCTAACACCATATCAACTAGTTTGGCATGATCTTACATCCTTCCTTCCTTCCTTCCTTCCTTCCTACCTAACACCATATCAACTAGTTTGGCATGATCTTACATCCTTCCTTCCTTCCTTCCTTCCTTCCTTCCTTCCTTCCTAACACCATATCAACTAGTGTGGCATGATCTTACATCCTTCCTTCCTTCCTTCCTTCCTACCTAACACCATATCAACTAGTTTGGCATGATCTTACATCCTTCCTTCCTTCCTTCCTTCCTTCCTTCCTTCCTTCCTAACACCATATCAACTAGTGTGGCATGATCTTACATTATAACTTTTATATTAAATAAAGCTAATGGAATACTATTGTTCTAAATATTACATTTCATCTGGTTACCATGGAGACCAGGAAACATTTACATGTTTTAAATGAAGTAATTATTAGTATAAGTCCACTTAAACAACACAAGGAGCCGTTACGTTTAAAATATTTTATTTGTTTTAAAATATACATCAGTTTACAAATTCAGAAAATAAAATCATTAGTAGAGTTTTAACAGTCTTTTTTTTTTCATCCTTTTTTTTTTTTTTGAGTTTTATTTCCCGACAGGAAGTGAAACAAACAAACAGAAACAAACAGACCAGAAAAAAACGCTGAGACGACACGAGGAGAGAGACCCTGCAGCCGGGGTCAAGGGTCAGGGGTCAGAGGTCAGAGGTCAGAGTGAGGAGGCGGAGTCACGATCTGCCGAACGTTAAAAAACAACAAAACAACGTTCAGTTCCGAAAAAACGTCCAGAAAACAAAAGTTTACCCAGAAAATCCGCTGGGTTCCACGTTACTGTCCCTTTAAGGTCCATGTGACCCCAGGATGACCTCCAGTGACCCCTGGATGACCTCGAGTGACCCCTGGATGACCTCGAGTGACCCCAGGATGACCTCGAGTGACCCCAGGATGACCTCGAGTGACCCCTGGATGACCTCGAGTGACCCCTGGATGACCTAGAGTGACCCCAGGATGACCTCGAGTGACCCCAGGATGACCTCTAGTGACCATCCCTCCCGTCTCTCGCTGATCGTGTTCGAGTCTTTTTGGATTTGTTTTGCTAAAGTTAGCACGTTAGCTCGCTAACAGCACCGTCTGGTTCGCTGTAACACATTCTGATTAGGACGCTAGCTAACTGGTGCTAACGCGTTGTTTCTTCTGGATCAGGAACCAATCACACGTCTCGTT
This sequence comes from Scomber japonicus, assembly GCF_027409825.1. Lineage (NCBI taxonomy): Eukaryota > Metazoa > Chordata > Actinopteri > Scombriformes > Scombridae > Scomber > Scomber japonicus. The sequence continues at coordinate 1,255,848 of NC_070591.1, read as the reverse complement.
CGGACGTTTAGAAACACTGATCAATATTTAACGGACCAAACAGCTGATCGGTTAATGAAAACGTAATTAACAGATTAAAACATAATTAATAAAAATCATAAAACTTAAAACTTTCAGTGACAGTTTACAGTGTTTAAGCCCCGCCCACTTTCTTTCAGTGGTCCAATCAGACGTAAGGATTCGATGTCGCTGTGGAGACGCTGAAGAACAACATTCAGGATGTGCTAATGCTAACGTAGCCTGTAGCTGTGTCTGTTAGCGTTAGCACGTTGAAATGAACACGGACACATTCAAAGTGTTTTTATTCGGAGGCGGCGTCGGAACAATTTACATGTTTACGATCTTTAACGTCTACGATCTTTAACGTCGACAATCTTTAACGTTTACGATCTTTAAGATTTACGATCTTTAACGTTACAATCGGTAATGCTTACGATCTTTAACGTCTACGATCTTTAACGTTTACAATCTTTAACGTTTACAATCTTTAAAATTTACGATCTTTAACGTATCGAAGCTTTCAGGAAACTGTTTATTCCCGCGGACCCTGAAGGCAGCAGGATGCAGTGATGCATGCTGGGACACAGACTGAGGAGCTTTCAGCTGCACTGCATGGTCTTCATCAGCAGGTTCAGATTCTCCGTCTCCATGACAACACGATGAAGTCTAAGTATTTGACTTTACTGAAAATAATGTTTAGAGGAAGAGGAGATGAAGAGGAGGAGGAAGATGAAGATGAGCAAGAGGAGGATGAAGAGGATGAAGAGGAGGAAGATGAAGAGGATGAAGATGAAGAGGAGGATGAGGAAGATGAAGAGGAGGAGGAAGATGAAGATGAGCAAGAGGAAGATGAAGAGGAGGAAGATGAAGAGGAGGATGAGGAAGATGAAGAGGAGGAGGAAGATGAAGAGGAAGACAAAAAGATGTAAGATAAAAATGATGAAAGAGAAATGGAGGAGGAGAAAAGAAGAGTAAAGTGAAATGAGGAAGAGGAGGATGAGGAAGATGAAGAGGAGGAAGATGAAGAAGAGGAGGAAGATGAAGAGGAGGAAGAGGAGGATGAAGAGGAAGATGAGGAGGATGAAGAGGAAGGTGAGGAGGAAGTTGAAGATGAGGAAGAGGAGGAGGAGGATGATGAAGAGGAGGATGATGAAGAGGAAGATGAGGAAGATGAAGAGGAAGATGAGGAAGATGAAGACAAGGATGAGGAAGAGGAGGAAGATGAGGATGATGAAGAGGAAGATGAGGATGAAGACGAGGAAGAGGATGATGAAGAGGAGGAAGAGGAGGAGTGTTGGAGGTGACCTTGGCTGAGTCTCCGATTCATGAAGAAGAATCATTAAAGTTTCAAGAGTCCAGATGTAAGTCTATTTATACCCAGAATACATCACTCTGCTACACACACACACACACACACACACACACACACACACACACACACACAGACACACACACACACACAGTAACACACACACACACAGTAACACACACACACACACACACACACACACACTTTCTTTCATTTCCTCCTTGTGTCTCCTGCACATCTGATGACTCGTATGAAATATTAAACACTTACATTTCCACACAGCTCTCTCACACACACACACACACACACACAGTAACACACACACACACACACACAGAGAGAGTAAAACACACACACACACAGAGTAACACACACAGAGACACACACAGAGAGAGTAAAACACACACACACACAGAGTAACACACACAGAGACACACACAGTAACACACATACACACACACAGAGAGTAAAACACACACAGAGAGTAAAACACACACACACACACACACACACACACACACACAGAGAGACACACACACACACACACACACACACACACACAGAGACACACACACACACACACACACACACAGAGACACACACACACACACACACACACACAGAGACACACACACACACACACACACACACACAGAGTAAAACACACACACACACACACACACACACACACACACAGAGAGACACACACACACACACACACACACACACACAGAGACACACACACACACACACACACACACACACTTTACAGTATTAGCGACCCGTTTCTGACGGTAATAAAACTTTAATAATTTAGCGGCAGAATCTCGTTCTGATAATTACAGCCGAGGAAGAGGAGGAGGAGGAAGATGAGGAGGAGGAGGAGGAGGAGGAGGAGGAGGAGGAGGAGGAGGAAGATGAGGAGGAGGAGAGAGGAGGAGGAAGACGAGGAGGAGGAGGAAGAGGAGGAGGAGGAGGAGGAGGAAGATGAGGAGGAGGAGGAAGATGAGGAGGAGGAAGAAGAGAGGAGGAGGAGGAGGAAGATGAGGAGGAGGAGGAGGAGGAGGAGGAGGAAGATGAGGAAGAGGAGGACGAGGAAGAGGAGGAGGAAGAGGAGGAGGAAGAGGAGGACGAAGAGGAAGAAGAGAGGAGGAGGAACAGGAGAAGAGGAAGATGAGGAGCAAGAGGAGGGAGGTGAGGAGGACGAAGAGGAGGACGAAGAGGAAGAGGAGAGGAGGAGGAAGATGAGGAGGAGGAGGAGGGTTAGGAGGAGGAAGAGGAGAAATGTTTGAGGAGAAAATGGACAAAAGAGGAGTAAAGAAAGTGAAATGAGGAGGATGAGGATGAAGATGATGATGATGATGAAGATGATGATGAAGGGTGGACGGTGTGTTTCAGCAGAAGAAGAAAACGTGTTGAATAATTGAGTTCAGAGAAGCTTCATCTTTTATTCATCGAGCGACGTCGACGAGCTGAAACCAGAGTCCAGCGTCTGTTCTGTGGTTCACACGCCGAGAACACGGCGAGAACACGGCAAGAACACGCCGAGAACACGCAGAGAACACGCAGAGAACACGCAGAGAACACGCAGAGAACACGCCGAGAACACGGCGAGAACACGGCGAGAACACGCCGAGAACACGGCGAGAACACGGCGAGAACACGGCGAGAACACGCTGAGAACAGGTTGAGAACACGGCGAGAACACGGCGAGAACACGCTGAGAACAGGTTGAGAACACGCTGAGAACACGCAGAGAACAGGCCGAGAACACGCCGAGAACACGGCGAGAACACGCTGAGAACACGCAGAGAACACGCAGAGAACACGCAGAGAACACGCCGAGAACACGGCGAGAACAGGGCGAGAACACGGCGAGAACACGGCGAGAACAGGGCGAGAACAGGGCGAGAACACGGCGAGAACACGGCGAGAACACGGCGAGAACACGGCGAGAACACGGCGAGAACACGCCGAGAACAGGGCGAGAACAGGGCGAGAACACGGCGAGAACAGGGCGAGAACACGGCGAGAACACGGCGAGAACACGGCGAGAACACAGCGAGAACAGGCCAAGAACACGCCGAGAACAGGGCGAGAACAGGCCAAGAACACGCCGAGAACACGCCGAGAACAGGGCGAGAACAGGGCGAGAACACGGCGAGAACACGGCGAGAACACGGCGAGAACACGGCGAGAACAGGCCAAGAACACGCCGAGAACAGGGCGAGAACAGGGCGAGAACACGGCGAGAACACGGCGACAACACGCCAAGAACACGCCGAGAACACGGCAAGAACACAGCGGTACTGACCAGGCGGGGAGTTCTGGTCCCCGATGAAGAGGATGAGGAAGATGATGATGATGAAGGGTGGACGGTGTGTTTCAGCAGAAGAAGAAAACGCGTTAAATAATTGAGTTCAGAGAAGCTTCATCTTTTATTCATCGAGCCGACGACAGCGAGCTGAAACCAGAGTCCAGCGTCTGTTCTGTGGTTCACACGCCGAGAACACGCCGAGAACACGGCGAGAACACGGCGAGAACATGCGAGAACAGGGCGAGAACACGGCGAGAACAGGGCGAGAACACGGCGACAACACGCCAAGAACACGCCGAGAACACGGCAAGAACACAGCGGTACTGACCAGGCGGGGAGTTCTGGTCCCCGATGAAGAGGATGAGGAAGATGAGGAAGATGAAGAACACGAAATGAGTCCAACCAGGAAGTAACTTAGAGCTGCATTCTATCAAAAGGCCACCAGGGGGCGACCGTCTCTATACAAGTCAATGGAGAAGTAACTTAGAGCTGCATTCTATCAAAAGGCCACCAGGGGGCGACCGTCTCTATACAAGTCAATGGAGAATTCACTAACTTCTCACTTGATTTCTAACCTCAGTAAACGTTTTCAAAATGTGTTTATGGTCTCAATCGCTAGTTTAAAGCCTTCTTCAATGCAGTATGATGTTCATTTGGGACATTTTGGCCTCCCTGATTTTATATGTGACGCTAAAGCAGGGTATGCATTAGGGGGCGTGGCTACGTCCTGATTGACAGGTTGATTGACCAATGTCCTCCAGATCCAGCCCTCGTAACCATAGCAACCTCCCCGCTCCGTTAAAGTTAAACTCTGCTGAAGAAGACCATGCGATGCAGCCGAAAGCTCCCTAACGCCGCCACCTCCGCGTCCCATAATGCACCAGGGCTGCAGGCGTGTGATCGGTGCTCGACTCGTTAATGTGCGATGAAGATTAAAAACGTTATTTTGGCCGCTCTGGGCTTCCGTAGGACTCGTCGTCTTCTAGCGTAACGGATGAAAACTCGTCAGCGGATCGTCACCGATGATGATAATCGATCAGTTTGATCAGAGGTCGAAGCTTTAACTACAAAAACACTCACAGAAACAAAAACATGAGATTTCACTGATCAATTAAAACATCTACAGACCGATTCAAACGCTGATCAATAATCAATAATCAGCCGTGAACACATGGAGACCGAAACACTGTCAAAGTAAAAGTGTTCAGAAAAAACTCAACAAGACTCGTTACGAGCTGCTCGACTCAGAAATCTACAATCAACCAATCGACCGATCGACCGACCGATCGATGGATCATTCAGGGAGTCGATCGATCATCGCGGGTCTTCGGTGAGTCACAATCAGAGAGCTGTGAGGAACCAGCCGACATTCAGCCGCATCGACCTCAGAGAAGAAGAACAAGCCTGAAAGTTACAGTGAAGGTACGGAGGCTCGCTAGCGCCAGAAAACAAAAACTAATAAACATCTGGATTAATCTGACCAGCAGGGGGCGCCGATGACCTCACGGGGGCGCCGACGACCTCACGGGGGCATCAACGCCCTCACGGGGGCGCCGACGATCTCACGGGGGCGCCGACGACCTCACGGGGGCATCAACGACCTCACGGGGTCATTAACGACCTCACGGGGTCATTAACGACCTCACGGGGTCATCAACGACCTCACGGGGGCATCGACGACCTCGCGGGGTCATCAACGACCTCACGGGGTCATTAACGACCTCACGGGGTCATCAACGACCTCACGGGGGCATCGACGACCTCGCGGGGTCATCAACGACCTCACGGGGGCGCCAAAAGGACAGTGAGTGTGTTACGGTTTATTTTATTATTAATAATCTTTTTATTTCGTCTTTTTAACGTCGTTTTGTTTCTGCTCAGTTTTTATGTTTTTGCTTCTCAGTGTTTAAAAAGTGCAGAAATAAAGTTTTTAGTAGCGTTAGTGTTTTATTAACATTATTAAAACATTTGAGTCAGAAACAACGACGCGCTGCTAACGACGAAAAAACATGAAAAACAATTAAAGGTGTTTTAATTTTTAACGTTAAATGAGAAACTGTTTATAAAAATATGAATTTACTCGTCAGATCATCTCCACTCTGACTTTTTACTCATCTGGTATTTTGGCCTCTTTGTTATAAATACTGACTTTATTTGCCAAAAAGTTGAGATTTATCGGACTTTATTTTTCCTTAAACTGTTTTAATTGAACTGAAACTGAAACGTGTTTATGAGTAACTTCCTGTTTCTGGCACTAACAGGCCTCCGTACATCCGAACATCTGGAACATGAAACCAAAAACTGATCAGTAAACAACAAGAAAGTCAACATCAAAACAAATCAATAATCAATAAATCAATTAAAATCAATTAAAACCAAACAGAAAGTATTTTACATTTACGTTTCAGATTTTTAAAACAAAGAAAAAAAAACACAAAAAAGTGAAAACGACAAAAAAAACAACAACAACAACAAAAAGTTTGATGGTTACATTCCAGGAGAAGCCCCCCCCCCCCCCCCCCCTCCCCTCCATACACCCCCCCTCCCCCTCCACCCCCCCAGCCTGATCAATACATGTGATCAGTGTGATTGGTTATAAAGACCGCAGCGACTGATCAGGTGACTAAATAACAAGAAATCAATCGATGATTAGTGTCAACGAGAAAAATACAAGTCTGACCAAAATATCCAGACAGAGAAGAAGAAGAGAGGCACTGACAGAGAGGGAGTGTGTGTGTCCAGGTGTGTGTGTGTGTGTGTGTGTCCAGGTGTGTGTCCAGGTGTGTGTGTGTGTGTGTGTGTGTGTGTGTGTGTGTCCAGGTGTGTGTGTGTGTGTGTGTCCAGGTGTGTGTGTGTGTGTGTGTGTGTCCAGATGTGTGTGTGTGTGTCCAGGTGTGTGTGTGTGTGTGTGTCCAGGTGTGTGTGTGTGTGTGTGTGTGTCCAGGTGTGTGTGTGTGTGTGTGTGTGTCCAGGTGTGTGTGTGTGTGTGTGTGTCCAGGTGTGTGTGTGTGTGTGTGTGTGTGTCCAGGTGTGTGTGTGTGTGTCCAGGTGTGTGTGTGTGTGTGTGTCCAGGTGTGTGTGTGTGTGTGTGTGTGTCCAGGTGTGTGTGTGTGTGTGTGTGTGTGTCCAGGTGTGTGTGTGTGTGTGTGTGTCCAGGTGTGTGTGTGTGTGTGTGTGTGTGTCCAGGTGTGTGTGTGTGTGTGTGTCCAGGTGTGTGTGTGTGTGTGTGTGTGTCCAGATGTGTGTGTGTGTGTGTGTGTGTGTCCAGGTGTGTGTGTGTGTGTGTTTGTGTCTCATCAGTTTAAAAACTCCTGGTCAGTAAAAGGCAGAAACGTCCCAAAAGCTCTTTAAGTTTCTGTTGTTTTTTTTTTCTTCTCTGACAAACAGCGCACACACACACACACACACACACACACACACACACACTTTCCTGTTTTTACTACCTTGTGGGGACCCTGACTGGGGTCCTTTCTAAAGGGTCTACAGATGTAATTTTAACTCCTAAATTCATCATAATTCTGTTTGAACAGAAAAATGACTTGAAATATCAAAAACTCTCATAAATATGGAACCTGAATGTTGCCCCCCCCTCGTTGGGACCCGTAATGCTAATGTCTATTAGCATACAGCTGACATCACTGTTAGCCACAGTACAATTCATATTCAGTACCAACTCTAATCCAGGGGGCTAATCGTTAAGCTAATATGCTAATACGAAGCTAGCATGCTAATATACACACTTACACACTTTGTCAGGAAAAGGTCCCCACACTGCAGTACCGTGTGTGACCTCTGGGGTTCACACACACAGTCAGGAAAACCAACCTTGTGGGGACCGGGCCTATCAGGAGGCTGTTTGCTATTGATCCCAATGCTCGTTACCATGGAAACCAGGAGTCGGTCCCCACAGGGTTGGTAATATGTCAGGTTGCGGTCCCCACCAGGATAGGAAAACAAACACACACACACAAACACACACACACACACTAGACCAATACGGGGTTTATAATATTGATTATTATTGATTGTAATTTAATAAATGTGACTCTTTTGGCCGTTTGTTTTTTATTTCTGTGGAAACGGACGAAAGTATTCAAACAGCTGATCAAACACTTTCATCAGTAATCAAACTAACTGACAGAAAAAAAGATTTTGTTTTCTCTTTTTCTGATTTGAGTGGATCAAAGATTATTGATTCATCACTGATACTGAAGTCACACACACACACACACACACACACACACACACACACACACACACACACACACACACACACACACACAAACACACACGCACACACGCACACACACACACACGCAGCGAGCTCGGCAGCATACGGTAGAGTATGGCTATTTCCTGGATGGGCGTGACCTCTGACCTCAGTGACGGCGGGTCAGTTGTCATGGAGACAGCAGCAGCGGTGGGAGGGGGGCGGGGGGGGGTCAGTCCAGCAGCGTGCCTTGCTCCTGGGCTCGGGTCAGGCTGTCTTTGCGGTGCAGGTGGTGCACTCCCATCCGCTTCGGGCTCTTCTGGGGCCGCGGGGGGGCGGCGGCGGCGAGCGCGGGGTCGTAGTCATGGAGACGAGGCGAGATGACGGGCGCGGGGTCGTAGTCATGGAGACGGGGCGAGATGACGGGCAGCTCGCGAGGGAGAACGTCTCGCTCCTCCTCTTCGTCCTCCTCCTCCGCCAGCTCCTCGCCGCGGGCGTCCGCCGGGCTGGTCGCCATGGTGACCGCCGTGTCCCCGCTGCCGGCGTCGTCCTCCAGGTTCATCAGCAGCCCCTCCCCCTCCTCCACCGAGCCGCCGTCGCCCCCGTAGCGCCCGCCCCCCCCGCCGCCGCGGCTCCGTGTCCGTGTCGGTGTCGAGGCTGGAGCCGCGGCTCGGCGTCCAGCTGCGAGCCGACGAGCCTTCCTCGCCGTCGGAGTAGGCGGGTCGCTGGCGGTCGGAGGAGGAGGCCGCGCCCCCCGCCGCCCCCCCCCCTCCGCCGCTGCAGCTCCTGAGCCGTCTGGCTGCTGAACGACGTACGGTGGACGACCGAGCCGTCGCAGCTCGGAGCCATCTTCTCCACAAACATCCGCTGCCAGTTGGCGAGCAAATCCTCCTCAGAGGAACCGGAGCTGGCCAAGACGCTGGGGGCCTGAGGGGGGGGCAGGAAGTGGTAAACAGGAAGTGGTAAACAGGAAATGAACAGGAAATGATGCAGGACATTGAGTCAGATTAAACATGAGCCACAAACTGATCGTTAACAACATCTGTTTGATTGAAATCTGATCTGATATCAATGTGTGTGTGTGTACTTGTGTACTTGTGTGTGTGTGTGTGTGTGTGTGTGTGTGTGTGTGTGTGTGTGTGTGTGTGTGTGTGTGTACCTGTGGCGGGCTGCTGAAGGGACTTGATTGGCTGGACAGCGGCTCGCTGGCTGCGTCCCGCTGTGAGGGGGGGGTGCGCTGGTTGGCTCCGCCTCCTCCGCCGGAGGAAGAGGAAGGGGCGGGGCTTCCTGGCGGCGGGCGCTCGTCGTCGTTCTGCACCAGGCTGAGAGAGATGGCCTGGCGCGTGGCGTAGGTGCAGTTAGGCAGCGGACTGTTTTTAGGGATCTTCACTTTGTCGTCGGAGGAGAACTCGATGACTTTGCGTCCCGGGTAGAGCGGGTGGGGGGGTGGCGGCGCCGGGTACGGGTTCAGCTTCTCGAAGGACGGAGCCCCGCCCCCTCCCCCCTCCTCGCCGCCCGATTGGCCGTCCAGGCTGCTCTGACTGCGGCAGGACCCGTTGTGCTGCGCCGCCTCCTGGCCGCCGTTCTGCCGGCCGCGGCCCTCGGCGCTCGCCGCCGGGCCCGTCATGTCCACGTGCACGAACACGTCCTCGGCGACCGGCCGGCTGCAGCTGCTGGACTGAGCCGAGTTCAGCAGCAGCGGCTCCGGTTTCTCCAGGACGCGAGCGATCACGGACGTGGGAACGACGTCGGCCGGAGTCAGACTCAGCGTGTCCGGATCCTGAGAGCCGGAGCCGGGGCCTCGCTCCGGGAGACTGCTCTTCATGTGTTTATTCAACATATCCTGAAGCTCATAGGGCAACTACACACACACACACACACACACACACACAGACACACACACACACACACACACACAGAGAGACACACACACACACAGACACACATACACACACACATTGAGTGTTAAAGTGTTTCCAGGAATCAGAGGCTCTGACAGCTTCTATAAACTCAAATGAAACCATCAGCAGAAATACACACACACACTTTCCTGTTTTTACTACCTGGTGGGGACCCTGACTGGGGTCTAAAGGGTCTACAGACGTAATTTTAACTCCTAAATTCATCATAATTCTGTTTGAACAAAAAATTAACTTGAAATATCAAAAACTCTCATAAATCTGAAACCTGAATGTTGCCCCCCCCCCCCTCCTCGTTGGGACCCGTAATGCTAACGTCTATTAGCATACAACTGACATCACTGTTAGCCACAGTACAATTCATATTCAGTATTTGAACAAATGTTGGATTGAAACCCAGGGAGCTAATCGTTAAGCTAATATGCTAATACGAAGCTAGCATGCTAATATACACACTTACACACTTAGTCAGGAAAAGGTCCCCACACTGCAGTACCGTGTGTGACCTCTGGGGTTCACACACACATACAGGAAAAGCAACCTTGTGGGGACCAGGCCTATCAGGAGACTGTTTGCTATTGATTCCAATGCTCGTTACCATGGAAACCAGGAGTCGGTCCCCACAGGGTTGGTAATATGTCAGGTTTCGGTCCCCACCAGGATAGAAAAACAGACACACACACACACACACTCTCTCTGATACTTACATCAGCAAACTTGTGGTTCCTGAAATGCGACTTGTTGCATTTGAGCAGCTGGACGGCGAGATTACAGTCCTGCCTGTAGCGCTCCTGTCACACACACACACACACACACACACACACACACACACACACACACACACACACACACACACACACAAGGTTAACACACACACAACACACACACCTGACCCTCATACCGGCTCCTGATTGGTCAGGAGCTCCTTCTGTCTGTCTCATCATGATACAGATTATCTGCACATTTATCTACATTTATGAGTTTTACTGAAATTGAAAGAGGAGAATAATATGCAATAAATAATGAGACATATAAAAGTCGAGTGTTACTGTTGTAGAGGGTTAAACGGACTGTAACTAATAATTAGTTTCATAGTTCTGCTGATAAATAACAAAATGATCATTTAGCACATCTTAACTCCTCCAGTTCAGACATTTAAACGTGTTTAAACTCTGCTTGATGATCTTCTATCAACTTCTTATTTTTATTATTAAATATTTAGGATTAAACGAACCATCCAGTTACGAACCCTTATTGATAAAAAACTGATAAAAACACAGATGGTCCTCACAGAGCAGCTGTTCCTGAAACTGATCAGAGATCAATCAGAGATCAATCAGACGTCCAATCAGCAGCAGCTCGTTAATCAGTCCGACACTAACGAGCTGCTGCTGGTCAACAAACAGGAAGCTCAGAGGAGCGGCCATCTGCTGCAGGATGGATGGATGGGGAGGCGGTTGCCATGGTTACCATGATTACCATGGTTACCACGGTTACCACACAGACTGGAAACGAGCTCAGCTACCAGTTAATAAATATTTACACCTGCTGCTGCAGGAAGGGTCATCAGCAGAGATCTGATCTGTCCATCCAACGTCTCCGAGTGTTTCCTGTTTTATTACCAAAATAAAACGACGGTTGATTTCTGAGTCTGTTGGAATTTAAAGAGAAATCAAACCTGCTGCTCTTTTATATTACTCTGCTTTATCTAACTAATATATAAATATATAAATATATTACTGAGTATGTTCCTCTACTCGTCTGTTAAAGTCTGACTTCTCACTAGTTCAGGTCAGTTTCCCTCCTCTGTAACCATGGTAACCATGGTAACAATGGTAACCATGGTAACTAACACCACAGAACAGTACAGCTGTATTATAAGAGCTGATAGAGCGCCACCACTCAGCCGGTGGTCACTTGTGGTATTGCAACTAAAATAATTTCCCTCATAGACGAACATTATAAAAGTCTGTGAAGCTGCAGCGAACGTTTCGACTCTTTTGATCTGCAAACATTTAATATTTGTAAAAGTTTCCTCGAGCCGAGAAAAATCTGATTCACGTCACAAAAACATGGAAGTAAAACAGGAAGCTAGAAACGTCGTTTGGTGTATGTGGGACTGAATGTTTCTGATCCTCTTATTATAAAACCTGCTGTTAATCTTAATTTAACGGATCAGACTGTGAGGAGGTTCGAGCTCAAATCAGACGGAGCCAAACTTCGGTTCATTCAGATAAATAACTCGTAGACATATTTATCTTGTTATAAATGTTTTATATATTTACACTGCATATATTCTTCTCACATTGTCTCTCTAATAATTGCACCTTTATATTTATATCTTTATTCTTTAGTTTAATTATTTGTGTGTTAAATCTTTTGTGTTGATCCGAAGAGTAAACCGACACTTTACGTTTTTATCTTCAGCTCGTATAAAAGCAAACATGAAATCATGCGTTTCTCACGTTGAGCTCCTCCAGACGGTCGATCGTGTTCTTGGCGTCCAGCAGTTTGTTGGTGAGCTCTACGATCTCCTGATCCATCGTCTTTTTGTCCCTCTCCACCTTCCGTAGCTGTGGGAGAAGCAGTGACATCGCGTTAGTGCCCTCAACTGTCAGTCACAGCCGAAAGCCAATCAGGTGACAGGAGGCGGGGCCTAACATTCAGATCATGTGGGAAGAAACGTAAAAAAACACGTTAAAGAAACAAAACTGCTTAAAACTCATCTGGACGCCATGTTTGTAGTTTTCTGTAGTTTCTTCCTTCTATTCTTCTTCTTCATGGTTTATATTAAAAGTCCAGCAGCATCATCTTTAATCCTTTATAAGCTTTTATTTAAAAATAAAAACATAGTTTATGTATCAAAGCTAAGCTGTTAGCATTTTTCCCAGATCATTTGAATGCTGCTTTAGCTTGCAGCACCTTCACAGATGCATTATGGGATGCGGCGGTGCGTCTGCTGCCAGAAGATCAATAAAGATTTTGATCGAAGCACCAAAGCTGAAATATTTCCATCACAGAAGAAGCAGCCAGCTAGCATGTAATGCTAGCAGCTAATGCTAGCGGCTGACGCTAGCAGCTCACGCTAGCATCGAGGGTTCTGTTAGCGTTGGGTTTCTTTCGTAGCCGATTGATCGTCAGTAATTGATCGCTCCTCGCCGGTGAGTCAGACTCAAACATGAGGCTAGTTAGCTGCTAACCGCTAATAACCCGATGCTAGTTTTTTTTTTATCTGTCGTTAACGACAAATAAAACTAGTTTCAAAACTAGTAAAACACAGAAACAGAAAGTCAAATATCACAAGCTGCAAAATAACTTAAAATAACTTCCTGTTTTATAACCTGAGATAAAATAAAGTGAATCAAACGTTTGTTTTAAGTTTACAGCCAGATTACGCTAAGCTAAGCTAAGCTAAGCTAAGCTAAGCTAACGCGTTATTTAAAGTTTAATGAAGCTGCAACTAAAGATTGTTTTCATTATTAATTATCTTCAAACAATTATTTACTTATGAAAACGTGTTTCTATCGTCTGACTCACAGCTGAGGAACGATCAGCTTCAAAACAATAAATCATCGTCAGCTCGAAACAAAAAGTTTAAACATCAAGTCAAAACTTTCAAATGTTAAAATATAAATAAAACATAAACAACGCCTCATAATACTGCAGTACTTTTACTGTAATACTGCATACTACATCACTATAATACTGCAGTACTTTTACTGTAATACTGCATACTACATCACTATAATACTGCAGTACTTTTACTGTAATACTGCATACTACATCACTATAATACTGCAGTACTTTTACTGTAATACTGCATACTACATCACTATAATACTGCAGTACTTTTACTGTAATACTGCATACTACATCACTATAATACTGCAGTACTTTTACTGTAATACTACATACTACATCACTATAATACTGCAGTACTTTTACTGTAATACTGCATACTACATCACTATAATACTGCAGTACTTTTACTGTAATACTGCATACTACATCACTATAATACTGCAGTACTTTTACTGTAATACTGCATACTACATCACTATAATACTACAGTACTTTTACTGTAATACTGCATACTACATCACATAGCAACAGTAACTAAGGAGGCGTGTTTCGAATCAGCTGTTTGAGAGTAAACTTGAAGTCTGGACTTGATGTTGAAACGCTGTCGACTGTAAACACCAGAGAGGAAGAAGAAGACTGAGGAAGAGGAAGAGAAAGAGGAGGAGGAAGAGGAGGAGGAAGAGGAAGATGGAGAGATGCTGGATGAGGAAGAACATGAACGTAAAACGCAACTGCATGAACCCATGTCTGACTGACGGCAGCCTGATGAAGATGATGAAGGTGATGAAGGTGATGAAGATGATGAAGATGAGTCAATCCGTCACAGAGCAGCGTGAGAAAAGAGGAGAGAAAGGGAAAAAAAGGAGAGAAGAAGAAGAAGAAGAAAGTCAGACACAAACAGACAAACAGGAAGTGACGTCTATTTTAGTTTAAATAAATCAAACGTCCCCGTAAACCATGTCAGTCATCAAACGTCCCCGTAAACCACGTCAGTCATCAAACGTCCCCGTAAACCACGTTAGTCAAACGTCCCCGTAAACCACGTCAGTCATTAAACGTCCCCACAAACCACGTTAGTGATCAAACGTCCCCGTAAACCACGTCAGTCATCAAACGTCCCCGTAAACCACGTCAGTCATCAAACGTCCCCGTAAATCACGTCAGTCATCAAACGTCCCCGTGAACCACGTCAGTCATCAAACGTCCCCGTAAACCACGTTAGTCATCAAACGTCCCCGTAAACCACGTCAGTCATCAAACGTCCCCGTAAACCACGTCATCAAACGTCCCCGTAAACCACGTCAGTCATCAAACGTCCCCGTAAACCACGTCAGTCATCAAACGTCCCTGTAAACCACGTTAGCCAAACGTCCCCATAAACCACGTCAGCCGTCAAACGTCCCCGTAAACCATGTCAGTCATCAAACGTCCCCGTAAACCACGTCAGTCATCAAACGTCCCCGTAAACCACGTCAGTCATCAAACATCCCCGTAAACCACGTTAGTCAAACATCCCCATAAACCACGTCAGTCATCAAACGTCCCCGTAAACCACGTCAGTCATCAAACGTCCCCGTAAACCACGTCAGTCATCAAACGTCCCCGTAAACCACGTCAGTCATCAAACGTCCCCGTAAACCACGTCAGTCATCAAACGTCCCCATAAACCACGTCAGTCATCAAACGTCCCCTTAAACCACATCAGTCATCAAACGTCCCCGTAAACCACATCAGTCATCAAACGTCCCCGTAAACCACGTCAGTCATCAAACGTCCCCATGAACCACGTCAGTCATCAAACGTCCCCGTAAACCACGTCAGTCATCAAACGTCCCCGTAAACCACGTCAGTCATCAAACGTCCCCGTAAACCACGTCAGTCATCAAACGTCCCCGTAAACCACGTTAGCCAAACGTCCCCGTAAACCACGTCAGTCATCAAACGTCCCCGTAAACCACGTCAGTCATCAAACGTCCCCGTAAACCACGTTAGTCAAACATCCCCATAAACCACGTCAGTTATCAAACGTCCCCGTAAACCACGTCAGTCGTCAAACGTCCCCGTAAACCACGTCAGTCATCAAACGTCCCCGTAAACCACGTCAGTCATCAAACGTCCCCGTAAACCACGTCAGTCATCAAATGTCCCCGTAAACCACGTTAGTCAGAAAAACAGTGTGTGTATGAGCTTTACAGGGACTTCATTTTATTTTTTATTAACTTTATTGTATAAAACTAACGTGAGAAATTCATCGTGAAGAAGAAAAAAAAGTGCTGAAGGAAAGTTTGAAGAGTAACCATGGTAACGGTGCTTTGATCATTTCCTGTTTTTTAATCATATAAAAGAGAGGTGTCAAACATGAGGCCCGCGGACCAGAAACGGCCGCAGAGGAGTCAAATACGGCCCAATATACTTCCTTCCTTCCTTCCTTCCTTCTTCCCTTCTGTCCATCCTTCCTTCCCTCCTTTCTTCCTTCCATCATTCCTTCCTTCCTTCCCTCCACCTTTACTTCCTGTCTTCTTTTCATTCCTTCTGTCCATCCATCCATCCTTCCTTTCTTCCTTCCTTCCTTCCCTTCATTATTTCATTCCTTCGTTTTTACCTTCTGTCCATCCATCCTTTATTC
>NC_070591.1:1231367-1239385 GCF_027409825.1 Scomber japonicus | reverse complement strand
GACAACCTGTATCTATAGCAACCACAGGACAACCTGTATCTATAGCAACCATAGCACAACCTGTATCTATAGCAACCGTAGCACAACCTGTATCTATAGCAACCATAACACAACCTGTATCTATAGCAACGACGGCACAACCTATATCCATAGCAACCATGACACAACCTGTATCTATAACAACCATGACACAACCTGTATCTATAGCAACCACAGGACAACCTGTATCTATAGCAACCATAGCACAACCTGTATCTATAGCAACCGTAGCACAAACCTGTATCTATAGCAACCATAACACAACCTGTATCTATAGCAACCATAACACAACCTGTAACTATAGCAACCACAGCACAACCCGTATCTATAGCAACCGTAGCACAACCTGTATCTATAGCAACCATAACACAACCTGTATCTAGAGCAACCATAACACAACCTGTATCCATAGCAACCATAGCACAACCTGTATCTATAGCAACCATAACACAACCTGTATCTATAGCAACCATAACACAACCTGTATCTAGAGCAACCATAACACAACCTGTATCCATAGCAACCATAACACAACCTGTACTTATAGCAACCATAACACAACCTGTATCCATAGCAACCATAGCATAACCTGCAACTATAGCAACCATAGCACAACCTGTATCTATAGCAACCATAGCACAACCTGTATCTATAGCAACCATAGCACAACCTGTATCTATAGCAACGACAGCACAACCTGTATCTATAGCAACCATAGCACAACCTGTATCTATAGCAACCATAGCACAACCTGTATCTATAGCAACCATAGCACAACCTGTATCTATAGCAACCATAGCACAACCTGTATCTATAGCAACCATAGCACAACCTGTATCTATAGCAACCATAACACAACCTGTAACTATAGCAACCACAGCACAACCCGTATCTATAGCAACCGTAGCACAACCTGTATCTATAGCAACCATAACACAACCTGTATCTAGAGCAACCATAACACAACCTGTATCCATAGCAACCATAACACAACCTGTACCTATAGCAACCATAACACAACCTGTATCTATAGCAACCATAGCACAACCTGTATCTATA
The DNA here is from genome assembly GCF_027409825.1 of Scomber japonicus. NCBI lineage: Eukaryota > Metazoa > Chordata > Actinopteri > Scombriformes > Scombridae > Scomber > Scomber japonicus. The sequence continues at coordinate 1,238,287 of NC_070591.1, read as the reverse complement.
GCAACCATAGCACAACCTGTATCTAGAGCAACCATAGGACAACCTGTATCCATAGCAACCATAACACAACCTGTACCTATAGCAACCATAGCACAACCTGTATCTATAGCAACCATAACACAACCTGTACCTATAGCAACCATAACACAACCTGTATCCATAGCAACCATAACACAACCTGTACCTATAGCAACCATAACACAACCTGTATCTATAGCAACCATAGCACAACCTGTATCTATAGCAACCATAACACAACCTGTATCTATAGCAACCATAGCACAACCTGTATCTATAGCAACCATAACACAACCCGTATCTATAGCAACCATAGCACAACCCGTATCTATAGCAACCATAGGACAACCCATATCTATAGCAACCATAGGACAACCTGTATCTATAGCAACCATAGGACAACCTGTATCTATAGCAACCATAACACAACCTGTATCTATAGCAACGACAACACAACCTGTATCTATAGCAACCATAGCACAACCTGTATCTATAGCAACCATAACACAACCTGTATCTATAGCAACGACAACACAACCTGTATCTATTACAACCATAGGACAACCTGTATCTATAGCAACCATAGCACAACCTGTATCTATAGCAACCATAGGACAACCTGTATCTATAGCAACCATAACACAACTTGTATCTATAGCAACCATAGAACAACCTGTATCTATAGCAACCATAACACAACCTGTATCTATAGCAACCATAACACAACTCGTATCTATAGCAACCATAGGACAACCTGTATCTATAGCAACCATAACACAACCTGTATCTATAGCAACCATAACACAACTCGTATCTATAGCAACCATAGGACAACCTGTATCTATAGCAACCATAGAAAAACCTGTATCTATAGCAACCATAACACAACCTGTATCTATAGCAACCATAGCACAACCTGTATCTATAGCAACCATAACACAACCCGTATCTATAGCAACCATAGCACAACCCGTATCTATAGCAACCATAGCACAACCCGTATCTATAGCAACCATAGGACAACCTGTATCTATAGCAACCATAGCACAACCTGTATCTATAGCAACCATAGCACAACCTGTATCTATAGCAACCATAACACAACCCGTATCTATAGCAACCATAGGACAACCTGTATCTATAGTTACCATAGAACAACCTGTATCTATAGCAACCGTAGCACAACCTGTATCTATAGCAACCATAGAACAACCTGTATCTATAGCAACCATAGAACAACCTGTATCTATAGCAACCATAGAAAAACCTGTATCTATAGCAACCATAACACAACCTGTATCTATAGCAACCATAGCACAACCTGTATCTATAGCAACCATAACACAACCCGTATCTATAGCAACCATAGCACAACCTGTATCTATAGCAACCATAGGACAACCTGTATCTATAGCAACCATAGCACAACCTGTATCTATAGCAACCATAGCACAACCTGTATCTATAGCAACCATAACACAACCCGTATCTATAGCAACCATAGGACAACCTGTATCTATAGCAACCATAGCACAACCTTGACCGACATTGACCGAAAAGTTAAATGGGTTCAATAGATTTAGTTTTTGACACAAAGTGACCTCTAGCAGATCTATAAAAGGGTTAAAACAGCATTTATTTCACTGTTATCTGATATTTTATAGACTAAATTTAATCATTAATGAGAATAACCATTAGTTGCAGCTCTTGAGTGTAAAACATGATGCATGATTGTTATATTTAGACTAAATTATTGAACAGAAAAGCAGCAAATCTTTGTGTTTAAGAAGCTTGAACCATTATTCCTTTTAACTCAACTAACAGCAGGAAGGTGAGGAAGGTGACGATGACGAGGAGGAAGGTGACGATGACGAGGGGGAGGAGGATGAGGATGGGGAGGATGAAGGTTAGTCCCGACCTACCTTGATGTGAGACAGAGCGGACAGATTAGACCCGGTTCTGTGTCTGTGTCTTTGAGGTTCTTCTGTTTCCTGTTCCTCCATCTTTACTCCTCTATTCACGCCTAACGCTTCCTGTACATGACCCGCCCCCTCCGTGACATCATCCTGCGGCCGTGGGGTTTCCCGCCCGGCCTGCTCGTCCTGCAGGGGCTGGTACCGGCCGGCGGGACGCTGCAGCGCCGACACCCAGTCGTCCCAGCGCCGGCTCCGGTCCTCAGACTTACCTTCAGGCGGCTTCTTCCTGTGGGAGTGGGAGTGGGAGTGGCGGCGGCTGCGGCGGGGGGAAGGGGAGGGGGAGGGGCTTCCTCGCTCTCGGGACGCTGCTCTCCCGAGCATCGTGAGGTGGGCGGGGCTAAGAACCTGGGAGGTGATCTCGTCCAGGAAGCTGGAGAAGCGGACTTTCTCCTCAAGGACTTGCATCCGCCAGTTCCAGCCGGTCTTGCTCGGCGACGGCGGCGCCGAAGACCAGCGTGACGTCGGCGACCGCTGCTCCGCCCGGTCCAGGGAGCGGGTCGGCGTTTGGCGGGACATGCTGCCTCGCCGCCGGCCGCCGTCCAGCAGCTCCACTGACTTTGCCTTCCTGATGACATCGTAGGTGGGCTCAATGCCCAGCGGCGCCGTCTGCTTCAGGATGCTCTTCGGAGGGGCGGCAGGTTGAATCCGCGGCGTATTCGGCATATTCGGCGTCCGGGGAACGGTTGCCGTCCCGGGAGCGGTTTGAGTCCGGGGCAAATTAGGCGTCCGGGCAGCGGTCTGCGTCCTGGGTGTATTCGGCGCTCGGGGAGCGGTTGGCGTCCCGGTAGCGGTCTGCGTCATGTCGGTGCTCGGCGCCCGGTGAGCTCGGGTCTGCCGCTCTCCTCGCTTGTCCTGCGGTTGTTTTCTTGTCACCGAGGGGCTTCGGCGCAGGTCGCTCCGCGTGCTTGCGGAGCGCCTCAGGTGGCCGTCGGACGCCGTGACGCCAACCTCGGTGGTTTTGGCGCGGTCGGGCCGGCGGTTTCGGGTGCTGAACAGCGGCTGTGGGATGCAGAGCTCCAGACTGGACAGACTGGAGACGTCCAGGTCGCTGTCAGAGAGCGGCGGGATGAGGACGCCATGCCGGGCCCTGCTGCTCCGCGGCTGTTTGCAGGCGGCAGGAAGCTGGTGGGGGGGCGGAGGGGGTAGAGGCGTGTTTAGGGTGTGTCGGTTTACCTGATTGACATCGAGCTGCGGTGCCGGCGGGGGCGGAGCGGTGGTCAGGGCGTGACGTGTCTCACGGTGCTGCGGCGGAGCCTTTCGATACGGCTTCCTGGCCGGGGCCGCGCTCGTCATCCTGGGCCTCCTGCTTCCTTCCTTCCTGTCGCGTGTCAGTCCTGTCAGGAGAAGAAGAGTTAGCGAAGGTAGAAAACGCCCGCCGACCGCCCGCCACGACGCCTGCACCACGACTGGACTCTGACTCCGCTGTCACACTCGCTCTCTCGCTCTCTCTGTGCTGATCGATGCTCGCTCGCCCCTCAGCCTGCCTGTGTGTGTCTGATGGAGCGAACATGTGTCGACTCTCTACGTGTTTCTATATGTTTGTGAGGACCATCGATCAGAAGCTACACAGGAAGTGACCTCACAAACCAGCAGATGTAACCAATCAGAACTGTTTCCTGTCCTCACAGCTGCTGTAAGAGGAGCCGAGCCTGCCGACTGTCACAAATCTCATTATCAGGGAGAGTTTACATGAACGATGGTCCTCACAAGTATATCAGAGTGTGTGTGTGTGTGTGTGTGTGTGTGCCTCAGGCTGCACATTGATCTCAGCTTGTTTCCAGAACAGGAAATGCAGCTGCATTGATCTGCATCAGGCTAACATTAGCAGGGCTCCACTGAATGAAAGTTCTCCCTCAGTGTTATTAAATAAATAAAGTAATGTGAGTATCAGCTGTTAACTAGACGCACAGCTGCAGGCTCACAGCACACTGGAACCTCTGAGGTTATATTTTCTCTGTCTGTGAAATAAACGTAAAGATAAACTGAAGTCTGGTTTTTCTACTTTTAAAAGGATCAGTGTCTGTGTTAAAAGTTAAACTGTGACAGGATTGGTCGATGTCGGTGTTTGTAAACACTGTTCTCAAAGTTGGCTCCTCCTCTCCGATGGGGCGAGCGAGGGGGGAAGGGGGGGTGGGGGGAAGAGAGAGAGAGAGAGAGAGAGAGAGAGAGAGAGAGAGAGGGGGAGAGAGAGAGAGAGAGAGAGAGAGAGACAGAGAGACAGAGAGAGAGAGAGAGAGAGAGGGAGAGGGAGAGAGAGAGAGAGACAGAGAGAGAGACAGAGAGAGAGAGAGACAGAGAGAGAGAGGGAGAGAGAGAGAGAGAGAGAAAGAGAGAGAGAGAGAGAGAGAGAGAGAGAGAGAGAGAGAGCAGACCTGCTGCTCTTTAAATATCGATGACACACAGATGTAACGGTCGTTACTGGAGAGTCCCGACTAATAAATTAACCACCAAATACATCGAATGAGTCAATAATGATGATTGACTCCATATATATAAATATATATCTATTTATATATATTTATATATATATTTATATATATATTTATATATTTATATATATTCTTTATGCTGCATCAGTAAACCCGTGAGACGCGGCTGACAGCGTTAAATCTGTTCGAAACTGATTTCAACTGTAAAGCTCAGTGATCCATTTAGTTCCTCTGTGTCACATGACCAGCGCCGGCCCCGAGGGGACCAATGACGGGCCATCGATCACTGTGTGACTTCCTGTGTCACACACACACACACACACACACACACACACACACACACACACACACACACACACGGGTCACGTGATGTTCATCCTCAGAGTGAAAGTCATCGATCATTTGATAAAATGTCATTACGTCACTTCCTGTTTGAGGTACTAGTACTTTACTGTAGTACAGTTAGAGGTACTAGTACTTTACTGCAGTACAGTTAGAGGTACTAGTACTTTACTGTAGTACAGTTAGAGGTACTAGTACTTTACTGCAGTACAGTTAGAGGTACTAGTACTTTACTGTAGTACAGTTAGAGGTACTAGTACTTTACTGTAGTAATATAACACATAGTTAAAGATGAAACCAGATATAAATGCTTCATACATCAGACTGGCCCCTCCCTGAGCTGCTACCTTATCGTGGTGGGGGGGGTTTGCGTGTCCCAGTGACCCCAGGAGCTCAGTTGTCGGGGGCTTTCATGCCCCTGGTAGGGTCTCCCATGGCAAACAGGTCCGGGGAGGGGCCAGACAAAGGGTAGCTCAGATGAACCTAATGACAAGTAAGAAAAAAGGTTTTCCGTGTGCCTCGCCTGGACGTGGGTCACCGGGGGCCCCCCCCCTGGAGCCAGGCCTGGGGTTGGGGATCGGGGGCGAGCGCCTGGTGGCCGGGCACGTCACCTCTCTGGTGGGGAAGGAGCCTGAGCTGGTGCGCGAGGTTAAGGAGTTCCGGCTAGATATAGTCGGCCTCACCTCGACGCACAGCAAGGGCTCTGGAACCAGTCTGGAACCAGTCTCCTCCAGAGGGGTTGGACTCTCGTCCACTCTGGAGTTGCCACTGGTGAGAGGTGTCGGGCAGGGGTGGCAATACTTATTGCCCCCCAGCTTGGTGCCTGTATGTTGGAGTTTACCCCGGTAGACGAGAGGGTAGCCTCCCTCCGCCTTCGGGTGGGGGGGCGGATCCTGACTGTTGTTTGTGCCTATGGTCCAAACAGCAGCTCAGAGTATCCACCCTTCTTGGACTCCTTGGAGGGGGGTCTGGAGAGTCTCCCTCTGGGGATTCCCTCGTTCTGCTGGGGGACTTCAACGCCCATGTTGGCAGCGACAGTGAGACCTGGAGGGATGTGATTGGGAGGAACGGCCCCCCCGATCTGAACCCGAGCGGTGTTCTGTTGTTGGACTTCTGTGCTCGTCACAGGTTGTCCATAACGAACACCATGTTCAAGCATAAGGGGGTCCATATGTGCACTTGGCACCAGGACACCCTAGGCCGCAGTTCCATGATTGACTTTGTAGTCGTGTCGTCGGACTTGCGGCCGCATGTCTTGGACACTCGGGTGAAGAGAGGGGCGGAGCTGTCAGCTGATCACCACCTGGTGGTGAGTTGGCTCCGATGGTGGGGGGGGGGATGCCGGTCAGACCTGGCAGACCCAAACGCATTGTGAGGGTCTGCTGGGAACGTCTGGCAGAGTCTCCTGTCAGAGAGAGTTTCAACTCCCACCTCCGGGAGAGCTTCGACCATGTACCGGGGGAGGCGGGGGACATTGAGTCCGAGTGGGCCATGTTCCGTGCCTCCATTGTTAAGGCGGCTGACCGGAGCTGTGGCCGCAAGGTGGTCGATGCCTGTCGGGGCGGCAATCCCCGAACCCGCTGGTGGACACCGGCGGTGAGGGATGCCGTCAAGCTGAAGAAGGAGTCCTATAGGTCCTTATTGGCCTGTAGGACTCCGGAGGCAGCAGACAGGTACAGGCAGACCAAGCGAAGCGCAGCTGAGGCGGTCTCTGAGGCAAAGACCTGGACATGGGAGGAGTTCTAGCAAGGCCATGGAGAACGACTTCCGGACGGCTTCGAAGAGATTCTGGACCACCATCCGACTCTGCAGCATCGCGTGGACATCAGGGGCAGTGCCTCTGCATTGGCAGACTGGGGTGGTGGTCCCTCTTTTTAAGAAGGGGGACCGGAGGGTGTGTTCCAACTACAGGGGGATCACACTCCTCAGCCTCCCTGGTAAGGTCTATTCCGGGGTGCTGGAGAGGAGGGTCCGTCGGGTAGTCGAACCTCGGATTCAGGAGGAGCAGTGTGGTTTTCGTCCAGGCCGTGGAACTGTGGACCAGCTCTACACCCTCTGCAGGATCCTTGAGGGTGCATGGGGCCCAACCTATCCAACCAAGTCAGACTTGTTTCCAGTGAGGGTTGGACTCCACCAGGGCTGCCCTTTGTCACCG
>NC_070591.1:1223867-1228867 GCF_027409825.1 Scomber japonicus | reverse complement strand
AAGGGAGGAAGGAAGAAGGAAGGAAAGGAGGGAGGGAGAAAGAAGGAATGAAAGGAGGGAGGCAGGAAGGAAGGAAGGGAGGAAGGAAGGAATGAGAGGAAGGAGGGAGAAAGGAAGGAAAGGAGGGAGGGAGGAAGAAGGACAGAGGAAAGAAGGAAGGGTGGAGGAAAGAAGGAAGAAGGAATGAAAGGAGGGAGGCAGGAAGGAAGGAAGGGAGGAAGGAAGGAATGAGAGGAAGGAGGGAGAAAGGAAGGAAAGGAGGGAGGAAGGGAGGAAGGAAGGAAAGGAGGGAGGAAGGGAGGATGGAAGGAAAGAGAGAAGGGAGGGAGAAAGGAAGGAAGGAAGGAAAGGAGGGAGGGAGGAAGAAGGAAGGAAAGGAGGAAGGAAGGAAGGGAGGGAGGGAGGAAGGAAGGAAAGAAAGGAGGGAGGGAGGACTCGTTTATCTCTCTGCTTTTTACTCGTCACAGTCTCACCCTGCTCAGACTACATCTCCCATGAGCCTTTGCTCAGACTACATCTCCCATGAGCCTTTGCTCACACTACATCTCCCATGAGCCTTTGCCTGTCTGCGGCTCGCTGCCAACGCAACACTTAGTCTGATTAGAGATGCAGCAACAAGCTCAATATAAAGATCAGTGAGGTTTGTTAGTGTCCAGCAGGTCTAGTTTAAATTTAAAGGTTTAAAATATGAAAATAAACGTATGAATAACTTCACACATTCTTTTTTTGTGGACCCAGAATCAAATTTCTGCTTTTAATCCATTCTGAGAGAATCAGTAGCTCTCCTCTGCTCCTGCACGCGCTCAGTAGCTCTCCTCTGCTCATTCTGCACGCGCTCAGTAGCTCTCCTCTGCTCCTTCTGCACGCGCTCAGTAGCTCTCCTCTGCTCCTTCTGCACGCGCTCAGTAGCTCTCCTCTGCCCCTTCTGCACGCGCTCAGTAGCTCTCCTCTGCTCCTTCTGCACGCGCTCAGTAGCTCTCCTCTGCCCGCGCTCAGTAGCTCTCCTCTGCTCCTTCTGCACGCGCTCAGTAGCTCTCCTCTGCTCCTTCTGCACGCGCTCAGTAGCTCTCCCCTGCTCCTGCACGCGCTCAGTAGCTCTCCTCTGCTTCTGCACGCGCTCAGTAGCTCTCCTCCGCTCCTTCTGCACGCGCTCAGTAGCTCTCCTCCGCTCCTTCTGCACGCGCTCAGTAGCTCTCCTCTGCTCCTTCTGCACGCGCTCAGTAGCTCTCCCCTGCTCCTGCACGCGCTCAGTAGCTCTCCTCTGCTCCTGCACGCGCTCAGTAGCTCTCCTCTGCTCCTTCTGCACGCGCTCAGTAGCTCTCCTCTGCTCCTTCTGCACGCGCTCAGTAGCTCTCCTCTGCTCCTGCACGCACTCAGTAGCTCTCCTCTGCTCGTTCTGCACGCGCTCAGTAGCTCTCCTCTGCTCGTTCTGCACGCGCTCAGTAGCTCTCCTCTGCTCCTTCTGCACGCGCTCAGTAGCTCTCCTCTGCTCATTCTGCACGCGCTCAGTAGCTCTCCTCTGCTCCTTCTGCACACGCTCAGTAGCTCTCCTCTGCTCCTGCACGCGCTCAGTAGCTCTCCTCTGCTCCTGCACGCGCTCAGTAGCTCTCCTCTGCTCATTCTGCACGCGCTCAGTAGCTCTCCTCTGCTCCTGCACGCGCTCAGTAGCTCTCCTCTGCTCCTTCTGCACGCGCTCAGTAGCTCTCCTCTGCTCCTTCTGCACGCGCTCAGTAGCTCTCCTCTGCTCCTTCTGCACGCGCTCAGTAGCTCTCCTCTGCTCCTCCTGCACGCGCTCAGTAGCTCTCCTCTGCTCCTCCTGCACGCGCTCAGTAGCTCTCCTCTGCTCGTTCTACACGCGCTCAGTAGCGCTCCTCTGCTCCTCCTGCACGCGCTCAGTAGCGCTCCTCTGCTCCTCCTGCACGCGCTCAGTAGCGCTCCTCTGCTCCTGCACGCGCTCAGTAGCTCTCCTCGTTCTGCACGCGCTCAGTAGCTCTCCTCTGTGACTCAGGATGTTTCGTCTTCACTGAAGCGAAACACGAGCAGACGTCACTTCAATGAAATATAAATGCAGAGCAGCTGTCACACCGAGACCATCATCATCATCATCATCTTCATCAATATTCATTTTACACTCTGCTCCTCTTCCTCTGACCTTCATCCTCCTGCTGCAGTCAGTTAACCTGCTGACGTTTAAATATGAGACAGTTCAGAAGAAACATGAAGAATTTATATTAACGCTGCGATGGTTACCGTGGTTACAACATCCTCCTGCTACAGAGCCAAGATGGAGGATGAGGAGGAAGAGGAAGAGGAAGAGGAGGAGGAAGGGGAGGAGAAGGAGAAGGAGAAGAAGTAGGAGGAGGAAGAGGATGAGGAGGAAGATGAGGAAGTGGAGGAGGAAGATGAGGAAGTGGAGGAAGTGGAGGAGGAGGAAGATGAGGAAGAGGAGGAAGAGGAGGAGGAGGAGGAGGAGGAGGAGCAGGAAGTGGAGGAAGATGAAGAGGAAGAGGAAGATGAAGAGGAGGAGAAGGAAGAGGAGGAGGAGGGGGAGGAAGATGAAGAGGATGAGGAGGAAGAGGAGGAAGAGGAAGAGGAAGAAGCCCAAAGTAGCAGCTCAGTTATTGATCACAATGTAAAGTCTGTGGGCCGATCAGGAATCCTACTGAGCATGTGCAGTGGAGCCTGCTGCTGATTGGCTGTAAATGAAGCTGGTCATGGAGAGCTGTGACATCATCAGCTGGAGGCGGAGTCACTGAGCTCCTTCATCATCATCATCATCATCATCATCATCATCATCATCATCATCATCTCAGTGGCTCTCTGACATCACTTCCTGTGAGTGTTTGCTGACATCACACAGACGACATCACAGACTGGAGCTGTTTCCTAGCAACAGGCTCCACAGTCAGAGAGGTGATGAAGATGAAGATGAAGATGAAGATGAAGATGAAGAGTTTCACACATTTACTGTAAAAATCTGACTTTTCTTTTTATTTATGATCAGATTTATTATTTTAGGAGGAAAAAAGACTAATTTGCTTCTAAAATGTGAAAAAGTTTTTATCTTTGATATTAAACTGATCTGAAGACGCCTCTAATTCCTCACATTTAATTAATAAAATAATAATAAAATAATAAAATAATAAAATAATAATAAAATAATAAAATAATAAATAATAAAATAAATAATAAAATAAAATAATAAATAAAATAAGAATAAAATAAGAATAAAGAATAAAATAATAATAAATAATAAAATAATCAATAATAAAATAATAATAAATAATAAAATAATCAATAATAAAATAATAAATAAAATAATAATAAATTAATCAGAGCTGCGACTAATATAAACTAATATTTTATTTTATAGTTTCAAACTGTTTTTATCTCCACTGGAAACTATTTTTGGGAACTATGAAAATATATAATGATAATGATGATTTATGATATTTATTTATTATAAATATTTATGATTAGAGAATCAATATATTAAAATAATTCAGTTGTTTGACGCGGTTTATTTTTTCTGGTCGCCGAAAACTGAAAAAAAAAATAAATTCAACTCCACTCGTCATTTTTCACTCAGCCGTCCAATCACAGCGGAGGAGGGGCGGGACTAACCCACCAACCAATCACCACGACCCACACGTACACACACGCGTTACTATGGTAACCGCTGCCTTCGCCTTCATCGTCATCATCATCACGCACATCTGTGACGTTAGAGACAACTCATCAGTTAACTTCAGTTTTATAGACATTCTGTATCATAGCAACCAGACGGTAACCATGGAGACGGGTGCAGTAAACAGATCAGACTGACGCGCTGACACCCAAACTTCAACACACACACACACACACACACAGAGACAGAGACACACACACACACACACACACACACACACACACACAAACACACACAAACACACACAAACACACACAGACAGAGACACACACACACAAACACAGAGAGACACACACACAGAGACACACACACACACACACACAGAGACACACAGAGAGACACACACACACACACACACAGTTGAATCTGCCAGTACACACATACTGCAACCCTGTGTGTGTGTGTTCTTGTTTTCCTATCATTACGGGACCCCCACACACACACACACACACATACTTGCACACACAGCATTATGGGGACGTTACACCTTCAAAAGCCTGTTTGAGGCTTCAGGTTAAATTTGGGTTTATTTATTTATTAGTGATTCAAGTTTGTGTGAGAGGCTGAAGAATGTATTATGTTAAAGAGACAAGTGTGTGTGTGTGTGTGTGTGTGTGTGTCTCTGTGTGTGTGTGTGTGGAGTCATTGAAGCAGATCTCTCCACTCTGCTGCTTCGTTTTACTTTAAATTCAGAAAATTGGCTGCAGAGGACAAACTCACACACACACACACACACACACACACACACACAGAGACACACACACACAGAGACACACACACACACACACATACACACACACACAGAGACACACACACACAGTGAATATTCAGTAGCTGGTGTGTAATGGAGGTTTTAATCAGAACGCTTTGAACCAGAAACGATCAATCAGAAAATTAATGATCGTTAGTCACAGCCCTGATGTCATGTGATGATGTCATGTGATGATGTCATGTGATGATGTAATGTGATCGTCTATAAACTTTTACACTTTCTATTTTTTAACTTTTTTAAACTTAAATTTAACGTTTTTGGCTGAAGCCCCGTGTGATGTCATGTTTTTAAAATCAGATCTGAAACTAATTTACCTCCTGATAATAAAAACTAACTAATAATAATGTTTTACTGTCAGCACCAGGCGGGGAGCTCCGGTCCAACCAGGAAGTAACTTAGAGCTGCATTCTATCAAAAGGCCACCAGGGGGCGACCGTCTCTATACAAGTCAATGGAGAAGTAACTTAGAGCTGCATTCTATCAAAAGGCCACCAGGGGGCGACCGTCTCTATACAAGTCAATGGAGAATTCACCAACTTC
>NC_070591.1:1208867-1211367 GCF_027409825.1 Scomber japonicus | reverse complement strand
GAGGTTCTAGTGGGACTGTAAGAGGTTCTATCAGTCATGTATTTGGTTCTCAATGTTCTTTGGGAGGTTCTGGTGATCACTGAAGACATTTGAGGTTCAATGGTAATTAATGAGGTTCTAGTAGGACTGTAGGAGGTTCTGTCAGTCATGTATTTGGTACTCAATGCCCTTTAGGTTGTTCCTGTGGTCACTGAAGAGGTTTTTAGGTGTAGGAGGTTCTATCAGTCATGTATTTGGTTCCCAATGTCCTTTAGGTTGTTCTGGTGGTCACTGAAAACGTTTGAGGGTGTTTTAGGTGGTTCAATGGTAATTAATGAGGTTCTAGTAAACATGTATTTGGTTCTCAATGTCCTTTGGAAGGTTCTGGAGATCCTTCAGGTTGTTCCTGTGGTCACTGAAGAGGTTTGAGGGTCTTTAAGGTGGTGAGGTTCTAGTTCTAGTAGGACTGTAGGAGGTTCTATCAGTCATGTATTTGGTTCTCACTGTCCTTTGTAAGGTTCTGGTGGTCACTGAAAACGTTTGAGGGTGTTTTAGGTGGTTCAATGGTAATTAATGAGGTTCTAGTAAACATGTCTTTGGTTCTCACTGTCCTTTGTAAGGTTCTGGAGGTCCTTCAGTTGTTCCTTTGGTCACTGAAGAAGTTTTTAGGGTCTTTAAGGTGGTGAGGTTCTAGTGTGGGACTGTAGGAAGTTCTAGTAGTCATGAATTTGGTTCTCAATGTTCTTTGAAAGGTTCTGAAGGTCCTTCAGTCGTCCTGTAGTCACTGAAGAGGTTTGAGGGTCTTTAAGGTGGTGAGGTTCTAGTGGGACTGTAGGAGGTTCTAGCAGTCATGTATTTGGTTCTCAATGTCCTTTGGAAGGTTCTGGAGATCCTTCAGTTGTTCCTTTGGTCACTGAAGAGGTTTGAGGGTCTTTAAGGTGGTGAGGTTCTAGTTCTAGTGGGACTGTAGGAGGTTCTAGTAGTCATGTATGTGGTTCCCAGTGTCCTTTGGGAGGTTCTGGAGATCCTTTGGGAGGTTCTGGTGGTCACTGAAAACGTTTGAGGGTGTTTTAGGTGGTTCAATGGTAATTAATGAGGTTCTAGTAAACATGTATTTGGTTCTCAATGTCCTTTGGAAGGTTCTGGAGATCCTTCAGGTTGTTCCTGTGGTCACTGAAGAGGTTTGAGGGTCTTTAAGGTGGTGAGGTTCTAGTTCTAGTAGGACTGTAGGAGGTTCTATCAGTCATGTATTTGGTTCTCACTGTCCTTTGTAAGGTTCTGGTGGTCACTGAAAACGTTTGAGGGTCTTTTAGGTGGTTCAATGGTAATTAATGAGGTTCTAGTAGACATGTCTTTGGTTCTCAATGTCCTTTGGAAGGTTCTGGAGATCCTTCAGGTTGTTCCTTTGGTCACTGAAGAAGTTTTGAGGGTCTTTTAGGTGGTGAGGTTCTAGTGGGACTGTAGGAGGTTCTATCAGTCATGAATTTGGTACTCAATGTTCTTTGGGAGGTTCTGGTGCTCACTGAAGACATTTGAGGTGGTTCAATGGTAATTAATGAGGTTCTAGTAGGACCGTAGGAGGTTCTGTCAGTCATGTATTTGGTACTCAATGCCCTTTAGGTTGTTCCTTTCGTCACTGAAGAGGTTTTAGGGTCTTTAAGGTGGTGAGGTTCTAGTAGGACTGTAGGAGGTTCTAGCAGTCATGTATTTGGTTCTCAATGTCCTTTGGGAGGTTCTGGTGATCACTGAAGACATTTGAGGTGGTTCAATGGTAATTAATGAGGTTCTAGTAGGGCTGTAGGAGGTTCTGTCAGTCATGTATTTGGTACTCAATGCCCTTTAGGTTGTTCCTTTGGTCACTGAAGAGGTTTTAGGGTCTTTTAGGTGGTGAGGTTCCAGTAGTGCTGTACAAGGTTCTAGTAGGACTGTGGGAGGTTCTAGTAGACATGTATTTGGTTCTAAATGTCCTTTGGAAGGTTCTGGAGGTCTTTTTGGTAGTTTTGATCACTACGACGATTCTGAGCCTTTATGGTCTTTGGTGGTTTGGTCACTGAAGATGTTCCCGTGGTAATAGGTCCTTTATGAGGTTCTAGGGGTTCCTTAGGAGATGGGAGGTTCTACAGTCATGCATATGGTTCTAAATGTTATTTTGGAGGTTCTGGAGGTCCTTTAGGTAGTTCTGATCACTGAGAAGATTCTGAGCTTTTAGGCTTTTAGGAGGTTCTTTAGTCACTGAAGATGTTCCAGTGGACATGGAAGACCTTTGGAGTCCTTTATGAGGTTCTAGGGCAGGGGTGTCAAACATGCGGCCCGCGGGCCAGAACCGGCCCGTCGAGGAGTCCAATCCGGCCCACTTTGCTTCCTTTTGTCTCTTCCTCCTTTTCTTCCTTCCATCTTTCCTTCCTTTCTGTTTTTGTTTCCTGTCTTCTCTTCCTTCCTTCCTTCCTTCCATCTTTCCTTCCTTCCTTCCTTCCTTCCATCTTTCCTTCCTTCCTTCCTTCCATCTTTCCTTCCTTCCTTC
>NC_070591.1:1193867-1203867 GCF_027409825.1 Scomber japonicus | reverse complement strand
TCAAAATGTGTTTATGGTCTCAATCGCTAGTTTAAAGCCTTCTTCAATGCAGTATGATGTTCATTTGGGACATTTTGGCCTCCCTGATTTTATATGTGACGATAAAGCAGGGTATGCATCAGGGCGTGGCTACGTCCTGATTGACAGGTTGATTGACCAATGTCCTCCAGATCCAGCCCTCGTAACCATAGCAACCTCCACGCTCCGCCCATGGCCAGGGTTTGACCTCTGCCCTCTTTCTGGTGAGGGTTTGACCTTTGACCCCTCTCTCTCTGGCTAGGGTTTGACCTTTGCCCCCTTTGCCCTCTCTCTGGTGAGGGTTTGACCTTTGCCCTCTCTCTGGTGAGGGTTTGACCTTTGCCCTCTGTCTGGTGAGGGTTTGATCTTTGCCCTCTGTCTGGTGAGGGTTTGACCTTTGCCCTCTGTCTGGTGAGGGTTTGACCTTTGCCCCCTTTGCCCTCTGTCTGTTGAGGGTTTGACCTTTGACCTCTCTGCAGACTGTCCTGTTTTAATGAAGTGATGCGACCGTATGAACCTGGAGGACTTTCAGCTTCGCTCTGATGAAACGCTCTGATGACATCACACATCCTGCTGGTGTCCACGGCGACCAGCCTCCTCCTCCTCCTCCTGCTGCGGTTGCCATGGCAGCGGTTGACCCCCTGCAGGGTGGAGTCACTGCCAGCAGCTTTCTGACTGTCTGTGGTTAGAAAGTCATTTTAAATCCTCCGTCAGTGTTTCTGATTGATCTGCTTCCTTCCAGACGTTCACTGGTTTCACTGGTTTCACTTCTATAAACATTATTTATGTTTCCACGTCACAAATTTTGTCACATTTTTTTGTCACATTTTTTTGTGTCAAAGTAGAAAATAAATGTAAAATAGATGAGCTGATGTAAAAAACCAAACTAGAAGCAAACATGGAGGATGAAAGGATGAAAGGAAGTGAACACAGAGAATCAGATCATCAGTATGTAAATGTTACATGTGGAAGGAAGGAAGGTAGGGGGGAGGAAAGAAAGAGAGAAGGAGAGAGGGAGGAAGGGAAGAAAGAAGGAAGGAAGGAAGAAGAAAGGGAGGAGAGAAGGAGGGAGGGAGGAAGAACAGATGGAAGGAAGGAAGGACGGAGGAAGGAAAGAAGGAAGGGAGGAGAGAAGAAGGGAGGGAGGAAGGACAGATGAAAGGAAGGAAAGGAAGGAAGGACGGAGGAAATAAGGAACGAGGGAGGGAGAGGGTTAGGAAAGGAAAAGAGGAAGGGAAGAAAGAAGGCAGGGAGGAAGGAAAGGAAGGAAGGAAAGAAAGAAAGGAGGAAGGAAGGAAGGAAGGAAGGAAGGATATTTGCCCAATAAAGGGTTAAATCAGCTGTTGTAGAAATGTTTCCTGTAAGTCTTAAAGAGACAGGAGCTAAAACGGCCTGTTAGAGTCAGAGGCTGAACTGAGGCGCTGCTTCAAGGACCAGTACGAGATAAATGAGGAGTTTATCTTCCAGCAGAGACTCCGAGTCTAAACACAGAGCTGCAGATGTGAAGTCATGTTGTAACGCGTCACTTCTTTTACTTTTCTACATTTGTTCTGTTTGTTCTGTGACATTTAACATTTCACTGCAACCAGTAACCCTAACCCTGCTTCCTGTCAGCCTCCCAAGAATGCAGCAGAAAGAAAACTGTGTGTGTGTGTGTGTGTGTGTGTGTGTGTGTGTGTGTGTGTGTGTGTGTGTGTGTGTGTGTGTGTGTGTGTGTGTGAATGAGTACATGTTGAAGCATTAAATTGGCCACCTGTTGCTATCCTTTCTCAAACACACACACACACACACACACACACACACACACACACACACACACACACACTCGCACAGCCTTTCTTTCTGTGTGTTTGCTTGAGAAAGAAAAGAATGAGGGGAGTGTGTGTGTGTGTGTGTGTGTGTGTGTGTGTGTGTGTGTGTGTGTGTGTGTAACAGAGTATCTTCCTTGCTCACATACCACAGCCCACACACACACACACACACACACACACACACACACACACACACACACACACACACTCACACACTCTGTCAGTAATCCAGGCATGTTGGTTCCTGTTTTGGTGGAGGTTGTGTTCATCGCTGTAATCTCTGGAAAAATGATCCTGCTGGTTACTTCCTGCCGCCTGCCAGTCGAGTGTGTGGGCAGAGAGACGTGAGTCCGTCGCTACAGCAACAGGCTGAGCAGACGAAGCTCAGAGCGGGACGAGACCGACGCAGAGACCAGCGCAGAGCAACCTGGACTCCTCTGACTGATGAGACAGAAAAAAGCAGGAGAAGAGCTGAAGACAGGGAATCTGCAGAAGAAGAGAAAACTACAACAGGAAGCAGAACTACAGGAGCCAGGGAATCTGCAGAAGAAGAGAAAACTACAACAGGAAGCAGAACTACAGGAGCCAGGGAATCTGCAGAAGAAGAAGAAACAACTACAACAGGAAGCAGAACTACAGGAGCCAGGGAATCTGCAGAAGAAGAAAGAACTACAACAGGAAGCAGAACTACAGGAGCCAGGGAATCTGCAGAAGAAGAAAAAACTACAACAGGAAGCAGAACTACAGGAGCCAGGGAATCTGTAGAAGAAGAAAAAACTACAACAGGAAGCAGAACTACAGGAGCCAGGGAATCTGCAGAAGAAGAAAGAACTACAACAGGAAGCAGAACTACAGGAGCCAGGGAATCTGCAGAAGAAGAAAGAACTACAACAGGAAGTAGAACTACAGGAGGCAGGGAATCTGCAGAAGAAGAAAAAACTACAACAGGAAGCAGAACTACAGGAGCCAGGGAATCTGCAGAAGAAGAAAGAACTACAACAGGAAGCAGAACTACAGGAGCCAGGGAATCTGCAGAAGAAGAAGAAACTACAACAGGAAGCAGAACTACAGGAGCCAGGGAATCTGCAGAAGAAGAGAAAACTACAACAGGAAGCAGAACTACAGGAGCCAGGGAATCTGCAGAAGAAGAAACAACTACAACAGGAAGCAGAACTACAGGTAGGAACAGGAAGCAGAACTACAGGTAGGAACAGGAAGCAGAACTACAGGTAGGAACAGGAAGTAGAACTACAGGTAGGAACAGGAAGCAGAGATCACATGATTTAAACTCGTCTCTTCAGGTTCAGTTTTAAAGGAGCAGTCCGTCTCCTGGGTCACGTGACCTCAGGGTGTTCGGGGTGGTCGGGGGGGTCGGGGTGTTCGGGGTGTTCAGGGTGGTCGGGGGGGGTTCGGGGTGTTTGGGGTGGTCGGGTCAGAGTGATGGAGGCTGTCAGCTGATTTAATGATCGATCAGTGATTGATGTTTGGATCGATCGTTAGAAAATAAGTTAATTACTCAAATGATTGTTGGACCTCAAAGGATTTAACCTTCCTTCCTCCCTTCCTTCTTCTCTCTTTCTTTCCTTTCCTCCTTTCCTTCCTTCCTTCCTCCCTTCCTTCGTCCCTTCCTCACTCCTCCCTCCTTCCTCCCTTCCTTCCTCCCTTCCTTCCTTCCTTCCTCCTTCCTTCCTTCTTCCTCCCTTCCTCTTTTCCTTTCTCCCTCTCTCCTTCCTCCCTTCCTCCCTCTCTCCCTTCCTTCCTTCCTTCCTCCCTTCCTCCCGAGTTACCAAAACTCACAAATCAGCAGCAGTAAAAGTGGTTTGATGATAAAGTAGAGATCATATTTAACATGTTTTAACACACCTGATTATAATTAACTAATAATTATAAAACCTTCAACAAGCTGAGTTTAATCTGCAGCAGGAAATATTCAGTTTAAACCCTTTAATAACTTTATTAATATAATAATATAATATTAATGATATAAGAGTCTGTGATGAAACAGATGTGTCTCCTGCAGCAGGTCTCTGTTCCTCCTCTTCAGACCAAACTCATCCAGCTGAGTTCATTAACCCTTTCCTGTCCAACCAGACTTTCATCTTAAAGCTCCTCTCACTGATCAGCTGTTTATTATAAATCACTACTTTACTCTTTAGGCTCATATTTATATTTATATTTATTAGCTGGTGTTGAGCTGCTCTGGGTGTGAAGGAGTTAAATGTCAGTGAACAGTGTTGCCGCGGGCGACGGGTCCTCAGAGGAAAACAGGAAGTTGTAGAAACACCTGAGAGACCTGAAAGTAGTACTAGTACCTCTAACTGTACTACAGTAAAGTACTAGTACCTCTAACTGTACTACAGTAAAGTACTAGTACCTCTAACAGTACTACAGTAAAGTACTAGTACCTCTAACTGTACTACAGTAAAGTACTAGTACCTCTAACTGTACTACAGTAAAGTACTAGTACCTCTAACTGTACTACAGTATTGTAGTAAATGTACTTGGTTGTTCGAACACCGGATTAAATCCAGCTGTGTGTGTGTGTGTGTGTGTGTGTGTGTGTGTGTGAGTGAGTGAGTGAGTGAGTGTGTGTGTGTGTGTTATTAATCTCGTACTGCTCCTTCAAGCAGCGCCTCAGTTCAGCCTCCGACGCTAACAGGCCGTTTTAGCTCCTTTAACACGAGATCAGGATCTAAAGATCAGGGTCGGGGTTCTGTGTTCAGTTCTCTGTGACGCGGTTTACAGCCGGTAGAGGTTCTGATGGTTCAGGTTCAGGAGTCAAACATCTCATATTAAATCTTTATGGTTTATAGTCTGTTTTTATTCTTCATGTTCAGTCTGATTTATTCTGTTTAACCTCGTGAACCAAACTAAACTGACTCCCTGGTCAGAGTCTGAGAGGCCGAGCGTCGGTCAGCTGTGGGAGGTGATGAGTGTCAGACGTATCACATCAAAGTCTGGCGGCGCCGTGCAGCTGAATTATTGACGGTGCGATCGGGTTTCACGTGTTTGATCTGAGGAGGAGATGATCGGCGCTGTCACACATTTCATCAGCACCAGAAACGTCTTCGTCTTCCTCCGAGAGGAAGATCTGAGCCGCCGACGCTCGAGATCATCCAGAGACGCTCGGAGACGTTGATCCCAGCTCACCGCTCACTTCCTCACACCTGTATTTATATCTTCATATAGAAGACGCTCACCAGCCTGCAGGAGCAAGGAAGGGAGGAAGGGAGGGAGGAAGGGAGGGAGGGAGGAAGGAAGGGAGGAGGAAGGGAGGAAGGAAGGGAGGACTGAGGAAGGGAGGAGGAAGGGAGAAGTGAGGAAGGGAGGGTGGAGTGAGGAAGGGAGGAAGGGAGGAGTGAGGAAGGGAGGAAGGAAGGAAGGCAGAAGGAAGGGAGGAGGAAGGAAAGAGGAGGGAGGAAAGAGGGAAGAGGGAGGAAGGAAGGGAGGAGGAAGGGAGGAGGAAGGTAGGAAGGAAGGGAGGAGTGAGGAAGGGAGGAAGGAGGGTGGAGTGAGGAAGGGAGGAGTGAGGAAGGGAGGAAGGAGGGTGGAGTGAGGAAGGAAGGAAAGGAGGAAGGAAGGTAGAAGGAAGGGAGGAAGGAAGGTAGAAGGAAGTGTCCTTCCTCCCTTCCTTTTTTCCTTTCTTCGTTCCTTTCTTCCTTCCATCTGTCCTTCCTCCCTTTCTTCCTTCCTTCCTTCCTTCCTTCCTTCCTTCCCTCCATCTATTTAATGATCCGGTCTGTATGTGGCCATTGAATGAATCTGAGTTTGACGCCTCTGATCAGCAGCTAGTCTGTTTGCTGCTGAGTGAAGCAGAGCAGTGAAGCTGCAGCCGGACAGTTAAACAATGAAACTGACTTTAAAGCTCCGTGAAGCTGAGAGGAAGCTGAGAGGAAGCTGAGAGGAAGCTGGGAGGAAGCTGAGAGGAAGCTGAGAGGAACCTGAGAGGAAGCTGGGAGGAAGCTGAGAGGAAGCTGAGAGGAAGCTGAGAGGAAGCTGCAGGATTCAGGAGTTTAACCGTCAGAAATGTTCCTCAGACGCTGGAACAGCTTCAGAAACTCCAACAAAACTCTTTTCACTGACAGAGAAGGGAGGAAGGGTGGAAGGAAGGAAGGGGGGGAAGGAGGGTAGAAGGAAGGGAGGAGGAAGGGAGGAAGGAAGGGAGGAGTGAGGAAGGGAGGAAGGGAGAAAGGAGGGTGGAGTGAGGAAGGGAGGAAGGGAGGAAGGAAGGTAGAAGGAAGGGAGGAGGAAGGGAGGAAGGGAGGGAGGAGGAAGGGAGGAGGAAGGGAGGAGTGAGGAAGGAAGGGAGGAAGGGAGGAGATACTTTCACACATTAACACACTGAGCGCTGATCGTCCTGCAGCTCTGAGTGTTGTTTCTCACAATCATAGAATTCATTCATCAATCGAAACCAATCCATTAATTTAAGGAATGCGGTGTAACGTGACTGCGTGTTGAAAATAAGATTTTACACTCAAAGTATTTCTCTACGTTGGGTTGGGATGTCAAACATAAGGCTCGTGGCCCTGAACCGGCCCATCAAAGGAAACAATCTGGCCCACTGGATAACTTTGCAAAGTAGGAAAATTACAGGAAAATAATTTTACTATGACTATGCTCACCGTTCCCAGTCGAGGGTCTGATCCACAGACTGTATAAAAGAAACAGACGTAACATCCGTGACGTCACCCATTGGTTTGTGGACTGCTGCTCGGAAGCCAATAGTTTCTAATCTAGGCAGCGCCATCTTGAAAATTTCAGGTGCATGCTGGGAAAAATAAAAACACGGATTCTACTTATATGGGCATGAGGCGGGGCCATGGGCGGAGCCATGGGCGGAGCGGGGAGGTTGCTATGGTTGCGAGGGCTGGATCTCGAGGACATTGGGCAATCAACCTGTCAATCAGGACGTAGCCACGCCCTAATGCATACCCTGCTTTATCGTCACATATAAAATCAGGGAGGCCAAAATGTCCCAAATGAACATCATACTGCATTGAAGAAGGCTTTAAACTAGCGATTGAGACCATAAACACATTTTGAAAACGTTTACTGAGGTTAGAAATCAAGTGAGAAGTTGGTGAATTCTCCATTGACTTGTATAGAGACGGTCGCCCCCTGGTGGCCTTTTGATAGAATGCAGCTCTAAGTTACTTCTCCATTGACTTGTATAGAGACGGTCGCCCCCTGGTGGCCTTTTGATAGAATGCAGCTCTAAGTTACTTCCTGGTTGGCCTCATTTCAGAGGACAGGAACTCCCCGCCTGGTCTGATCTCCTCGTTCAGATAACTGACTTCAAACGTGAGTCAGATTTTAAGGGTTATATGTTATCATACGCATGTAGGTTATGTGCTTATGTCCTAACTGGGATGAAACGGGGGGGGGGGGGGGTGAGTGTATGTGGCTGCTGAACTAAAATTACTTTAACACCATTGTTTTATTTAACATTTACTTCTTTTTTAAACTTTAAGAAACAGCTAGCTTAGCTGCTAGCTACCGGCTACTTTACACAGTGCTACCAGAGCTGTAGCCCCACCTAGTGGAGAAGTCCCACCACACCCCTGAAGACCGCCCAGACTGTGAAATAGAAATATATGATTAGAGAAATTTTATATGAATGTTTTAGAAGCTTTAAAGGACCAGTGTGGGGTTTAGTGCCATCTAGTGGTGAGGAGGCAGAGTGCAGCCAACTGTAACTGGACGCAAATCATTTTCTCATGGATTAGCATCTGTCTGATCTTTGCTAATGCAGAACGCAGTGATGTCCACTGTAACCATGGTAACCGGACACAACAAAGATGGCTACCGCTGACATCAGCAATAAAATGACACTAAAATGTTTGAGGAGAGTTTGTGGAGAAAACTAACACAAATCAAATGAGTAAAATTTGACTAAAACATTTTCCTCAAAATTAAAGATAAAAAGATAAATCTTGTTATAATGAGCACTGCTGTGGAGGCAGAGTGTGAGTCTACCACTGCTGTGTGACTCTAATCATGTAAAGAGTGAAATCCAGCAGTGTTTGATTAAAGCTGCAGTGAGGACGCAGCCGGAGCCTCAGACACTGATTTATGTGTCACACCTGACTCAGACCTTTGATCAGGACGACGACAGCTGCAGAGGCTCGGCTGGAGACGGCTCACAGCGTCTCACCTTTCAGGAGTCTCCGTGTGTTTGTCCTGCAGCTCAGAGTCTCTTTTCTCTTCTGCAGGTGCTCGTCCTCGCTGCTGCTGCCATGTCTCCGCTCCGAGTCGCTGCCATGCTGCTGCTGCTCATCGTCACGCCCGCCGCAGCTCAAGGTAAGCTCACCTGGCAAAAACCAACCAGACTACACACTGCTGAGCTAAAACCTCAAACTACTGCGGTCAGGATCTAAAGTTCATCTGACCGTTATCAGCTCATGCCAGCACATATATCTAACGGAGATTATAGGTTTATTACATTTTTACAGTTTTGGCTTCAGTTACTTTTCGGGTCATGATTTGACACAATGGATAATATGACAAGCTTTTAAAATACAACACATTGTTAAAGATGAAAACACAGAACTTAGTTTTTTCTTCTTTCCCATTAATCATCTCAGCAGCCCTCACATTTATCTGCTGACCCTTTGGAGGGGCCCCACCCCTAGGTTGGGAACCACTGGACTAAACTAGATAACTGTATATAAAGTAGTGTAAACTAGCTAACTGTATATAAAGTAGTATAAACTAGCTAACTGTATATAAAGTAGTATAAACTAGCTAACTGTATATAAAGTAGTATAAACTAGCTAACTGTATATAAAGTAGTGTAAACTAGCTAACTGTATATAAAGTAGTATAAACTAGCTAACTGTATATAAAGTAGTGTAAACTAGCTAACTGTATATGAAGTAGTGTAAACTAGCTAACTGTATATAAAGTAGTATAAACTAGCTAACTGTATATAAAGTAGTATAAACTAGCTAACTGTATATAAAGTAGTATAAACTAGCTAACTGTATATAAAGTAGTATAAACTAGCTAACCGTATATAAAGTAGTGTAAACTAGCTAACTGTATATAAAGTAGTATAAACTAGCTAACCGTATATAAAGTAGTATAAACTAGCTAACTGTATATAAAGTAGTATAAACTAGCTAACCATATATAAAGTAGTGTAAACTAGCTAACTGTATATAAAGTAGTATAAACTAGCTAACCATATATAAAGTAGTATAAACTAGCTAACTGTATATAAAGTAGTATAAACTAGCTAACCATATATAAAGTAGTATAAACTAGCTAACTGTATATAAAGTAGTATAAACTAGCTAACCGTATATAAAGTAGTATAAACTAGCTAACTGTATATAAAGTATTATAAACTAGCTAACTGTATATAAAGTAGTATAAACTAGCTAACTGTATATAAAGTAATGTAAACTAGCTAACTGTATATAAAGTAGTATAAACTAGCTAACTGTATATAAAGTAGTGTAAACTAGCTAACTGTATATAAAGTAGTATAAACTAGCTAACTGTATATAAAGTAGTATAAACTAGCTAACTGTATATAAAGTAGTATAAACTAGCTAACTGTATATAAAGTAGTATAAACTAGCTAACTGTATATAAAGTAGTGTAAACTAGCTAACCATATATAAAGTAGTATAAACTAGCTAACTGTATATAAAGTAGTATAAACTAGCTAACTGTATATAAAGTAGTGTAAACTAGCTAACTGTATATAAAGTAGTGTAAACTAGCTAACTGTATATAAAGTAGTGTAAACTAGCTAACTGTATATAAAGTAGTATAAACTAGCTAACTGTATATAAAGTAGTATAAACTAGCTAACTGTATATAAAGTAGTGTAAACTAGCTAACTGTATATAAAGTAGTATAAACTAGCTAACTGTATATAAAGTAGTATAAACTAGCTAACTGTATATAAAGTAGTATAAACTAGCTAACTGTATATAAAGTAGTATAAACTAACATACTACATCACTATAATACTGCAATCTGACCAATAGATGATGAGATAGTGTGACATCACCATTTTTAGGCTCCAACTTTACTAGAGTTATATGCAAGGGGCGGGGCCTGTGAGTGACATCACGTAAAATTGGATCATGGAGAATAATCATCTCAGAGAGAGAAAGAAAAATCTCTTTTAAGTGCATTAAGACAGAAACACGGCAAGC